>NW_024039395.1:0-152500 GCF_016077235.1 Cyprinodon tularosa
TTGCCTCTCTTTTCTATTTTTCTCTACCTCAGGTAACTGAATGTATGTTTCTGTTGTTCTGCAGTTTTGTTGTTAATTCATAAGCTGTTTTTGTTGGATTAAATTCTGTGATTCTGTGACGTTCGCATATCTTGCTGGTTTTCCTTGGGGGCCACACGCAGCTCGCTGAGCGCACCTGGGAGAGGAAGAGAAACACCCAACCTTTTTCCAAAGTTAACTATTTAGAATATTTTCTTCCTTAACAGTAGATAGATTAATATACATATCATTTAGCCTTAAAGGACCCTGTAGGACAAAGTTAAAAGAAGTGGTTTAAAAATGAAGTCAGGTAAAGCTGCCTATAAATTCTGACATTGCAATCTATATATTTCAGGAAAGTAATGTTCAAGACATGTTCGAATAACTTAGAACTCAGGAGAAAAATAGTATATTGCTGGAAAGAAATGCATAAATTCCAGAAAATCAACCTGAAAATAACAGAAAATATGTATCATCTATATAATTCAAGGAAACTAACCTATAATTCATATGTAACCTGTAATTAATATGCTTGTGGAAAGTAACCTGCAACATGCTGGATAGTAATATGCAGAAAAGAAAATAAGAAACCATGAGCGGTATTATTGCTACCAATTCCTTTTAGTGAATAAATATAACTATATTTAAAGTTGTTTTAAGCCAAAGAACTGAATAACAAGCATTTCATAACAAGTATTTCATTAACTCTGATAGAAAAGATCAGATCTGTAAGTGAAGTAAAGGTATGCATTTTAAAATGCACATAAGGACTTATGTTAAGCTAAATCAATGAAACCACTACAGATTTTAACCTTCCTGGCAGGAAATGTTCCATATATTCCAACACATCACTAAACTCAGAGTTACTTCACACTCAAAGCAAAGGAAAAATCAGACAGCAAACATAAATGGCGTATAAAACCTACTAAGTGCTGTCCCTAAGTTACCCTTCAAGATGCTCCAGAACTGAAAGCTTCCAAGAGCCTTTTAAGAGTGACACTGAAGAGTTTCTGCCAAAAAGGTCTGTAGATAAAAGCGGCTTTGTCACAAAGAGCAGCAAATAACCCCGAAGCTATAACAGAAGTGAAACCTTGTACTTTTTCACAAAATCAAAGTAAAAGGGTTGAGTCTGAGTCCGTTTACTGCAATGAAAGATGGGAGGCTCACAGGTTCACGCTTTTGCAGCCACATCCAAACCATGTCCGTTTCAGGGGGGGTTACTGTTTCTAACATACAGGAGCCGCTCTCTGCAGTCGAAACACAGGTCAATGCTTTTCACTCTGAAAGAAAAGTAATTATTTAGCCGATTTTTTATGTTTTATCTCCTGTTCCTAAAATCCTAAAGCAGCCCTGGCTCAGATTCATGGATTGAGATTAGACATCAGGGTGTAGACACAGAGGTCGCTCCATCTGCAGCAACTGTGACTTAAATTCGAATTGGGCTGTCATTTTGATTTAAGTGAATATAAGTGATATATGTTCTTTCCACCCGACTGTTTGTGAGCCTGATCTGACCAACTGTTTCATTGAGGCTTTCACTGTGCCCGTTGAAGAACCAGGAGGACCTGCATCCCAGTTAGCAGAAAAAAAGAGAGAAAAACAGCCTGTTACTGCAGCTGGGTAGCAGATACTGCATCAGCGTCGTCTCTCTGCTGTGGATCCCAAGGTAACATTACAGAGGCGCAGAGACAACTTGCTGAGCGAAGAATAACATCTCTCTGATGCTGTCCTGGTTTTATAGATGATAAAAATGTATTCACCTCTTTGAAAAAATGTATACCTTGAATTTGACTGTATAAACTTTGTCATCTTAAGACGTGTCTTTAAATCCAATTATTTATTCAACTAAACGAAATCAGATGTAGCTCAAAATGAATAAAGACCAGTCTTCTTATTTTAACTACAGCCCAGTTATAATATCTGTTAAAGATGGGCTCTGTGTCTGCACCTTGAAGCTTTCTCTTTCCGATTCTTTTCCCTGAAAAATAGATCACTTGAGACAAATTCTTTAAATAACACTTCATAACTTATATGTATTAAATAATCAGGAGACATGACAACAGATTCTGATAGAAATTGTAATCTTACTCAGATCAGAGCAGTTGCTTAGAATGTAGAGAAGGCAGCTGCTTACCTCTGGGCTCAAACTTATTTTGATGTTTAACATGAGCAAACAAATCTTGTGTTTCTGTAAATGTGCACATCTAGTTTAACAAGGATCCTTAAATTAGGCTGAAAAGCACTGGTGCAGCGGTCTTAAGACTGGACTGGTGAAGAGGTTTAGTAAAAACAAAATGTCCTATAAAGTATAAGCTCAACAAATTGCTTGAAGCAAGTGATTTCCTGACAATCATTTGGCCTGATAAAGTACATGGGGACAGTGGAATGTAACTACCCCTATTTCACCAGAAGAGATCTCTAAAAGGTCATCACTTAAAAATGTGAATGATGTCACTCCTAAGTTGAGTACATTGTGGGTGCAAGTTTGATAACCCAATGGAAATCACTTCTTATTTTTTAGAACAGGATACTTTTAGTGGGAGACAAATCATTCATATGAATCTTGCCATAATATATCCTGTACTGCCAACCCTTTGAAACACCTCAGAGTACAACTGAATATAGGATTTTTTTTGGCTACATAATGTGTGTGTATATATATATATATATATATATATATAATAAATCTGAAAAACTCACATGAAGAGAAAAGACAATTTATTGATACAATTACTTAGTCTTGGGTGCTTTGGTTTGATAGATATGCATGAACAGGTGTAAAGAACAGGACTCCCCCCCACCAGGCCTGAAACTGGTGGTGGAGTGGAGATAGATTAAGTTGGTCAGTCTGGAGACTGCTGGTTAGCCAGACGGTATGCTGAGCTTTATGGGGAGATCCAGTGGATTGTGGAGCTGGTACTAGAGCTTCACTCAGGGACGTGGAAGATGGAAATCCGGTTCGATAACACGGGTTGAGAGAACCTGTTCATTATGAGCAAGCATGAAGTGACAGTGGAGAGGAAAAACTTTGGCAGAACCCGGCTCAACATGGCGGCCTTCTGCCGGACCTTTTGAAATGAGACGCGTAATGCAGTAACAGTCCAGAGGGAATAACGCCCAGATAAAGCTTTAGCTACGATGGTGAAGAAGGGGATGGAGGTAGGTTGAAATGCAGTCATCTGAATAAAGTCAAACAGCACATCTGCCACCTGCGCACAGGAGAAGACAAGTTGCGGATCGGAAGCCTTTAAAGATTAACTTTGGTTGCCGTTTGGCTTTCGTGGAGGTGTTGTTCAAAGGTGATTGGCTGTGTCGTAGGTGGATGAAGGAGAGTAATCAGTTTATTCATGAACTTCCACCTAGGTTCCATATATATATATATATATATATATATATAGTGTGTGAGTTCCTTTGAGTCAATGAGTCGATGCAATCAACAGGTTTTCCTTAGATGGAAGACTTTGAATTTAATTCAGTTTATTTATATAGCACCAATTCACAACACAAGTCATCTCAAGGCACTTTACAGTTCACCAGATCATACAGTCAAATTGATTCAAAGTTTTCTATCCAGTTGATTGCATCGACTCATTGACTCAAATACAATCCCTCACACTAAGCATGCTTGAATAAATTGGACTGTATGATCTGATTGAATTGTAAAGTGCCTCGAGGTGACATGTTGTGAATTGGTGCTATATATATAAACTGAATTGAAAATAATATAGAACGATTAGGCAATACAAAACAACAGAGAACACAAAGTTTACATTAGAAGCAGTATATACATATATGCAGCATGCCTGAGGGGAATGGAGCGGTTTCAGCCTCTTCTGCACCAGACAGAAGTTAATCACAGAGCCAGAGGCCAAGAGCTGAGACTGAGTGTAGGGGACGAGTAAAGTAAGATGGATAGAAGAGGGTTTCTTTATAAAGCTTCTTAAGGAGATCTGCTGTGCATCCATCACTTTACGACACAAAGCATGTCCCAGAGACATGGAAAAGTCCCTTGATAGCTACGCTCTGAGAGGCTGAGGCCTAATGCCTGAAGTCAACACAGGCCTCCACTATATAAGCACAGTCAAACCAGTCAAATTTACAAGCAATCGGTCCATGACTGACCCCTTCCCTTGGAGAAACTTTACAGAGTCCTCAGCAAATTTTAGGATTAGTTGTAGAAGTTGTTGCCATAGAAAACAGATGAAATAAAGAAACCCTGAGGGAGGGGGATCCAGTAGATTATGTTATTCCAACTAATGAAACTTTTTGTCCAAAATATACATTTACAGCTAATAAGATTCTACACAGCTAAAGGCTGTGCTATAAACGCATAGTAAAACCAACTGGACATGAGTGTTCATAACTTTAAGATGCTTAGATCCGCAAACTTAAGATTCTTCAGGTTTTCATGACACACAGCAGACGCTTCAGAGATGAGGCCACATTTAGAGCAAAGCTGGACATCTATCCAGCTGATGGTCTAATACAGCTCTGTAGAATATGAGTGAAGGAGGCTTACTGAGTTGCAGATTGAAAGGCAGCTTTCATGCTGATGTTCCCTCCCCATCCACCTCCCCTCAGTCCCATTTCTGTATCCAATTCTGCCTGATTGTTAGAGTACAGATAGGTGGGTTGGAGTAATCAACCTCTCCTCGGTTCCACTGCGTCTCTACCCACACAGTGCCTGAATGCAGATGTGAGAATACAGTAATATGGGGAAAGGCACTATGTCCATTTCCCTCTCATGCACATTATCAGCCCCAACCACTGAGCTCTGAGAACTCGGTGCTCTTTTTATCAGCTCAGCTTCCCTGCAGCACATTCTGCATCTCAAGCTTCTTTCTAATCTTTGAATGGTCAACAAAGCTGTCCTCCTTTATGTCTTTGCTGCAGGGGTGTTTGCAGCCTACAAGTAGTCCTAAAATCGTAGATGTAATATATAAGTTTTTAAATGCCTTAGAAATAAAGGAAACTTCGGGTTAGGTCACCTTTGTTCGGCAGAAGAAAGAACATTAAAACCATCTAAGGAAGATATGTAGAGTACGTTCTTCACCTTGACACAGGTTTCTGAAACAGCTTCATGGTTCATGGTGGCACTATGATGTTGTGTAGATTGGGAGTAGGACCAAGGGAGACTAATGTGGGATGAGAAAACTGCAGGTAACTTACATAAGTTACAAGTAGCACAGGACATGGAGCCCTGGCAGAGAAACAGGTAGTCTAATTGAAGAATCCAGCAAAGAACAAATAGTAGTTGCAAATATTCAGTTTTAATTCAGTCTATTTATATATCTCCAATTCACAACACATGTCACCTCGAGGCACTTTACAGTTCACCAGATCATTCAGTCAAGTGATTCAAAGTTTTCTATCCAAGGAAAACCAGTTGCTTGCATCCACTTATTGACTCGGATTCAATCCCTCACACTAAGCATGCTTGTAGCGACAGTGGAGAGGAAAAACTCCCTTTTAACTGGAAGAAACCTCCAGCAGAACCAGGCTCAGTGTGAGCGCCCATCTGCCAAGGCCACCTGGGGTTTAAGGAGACAGTAGCAGACATAGAAAAGGCAGCTGTAAAAGGCGGCCCCCGTCCAGGAAACACATAGCAAGACAGAGGATCTCCGAGCCAACTCCCATGTCAGAGGATAAAAAGAGAGCACATCCAGCTGGTCACAGTCAGAGAAACAGGACTACACTGAAAAACAGGCAGTTCTTCAACATCTATAAAGAAACGTGTTGAAATAAATAGGATGCAGCTTTTTTACTAAGGGGATAATGTTGAGCAGCTGAAGTGGAAGTGAATCAGGAAGACTAAGAGAGAAAGCTAATTACTGTAACACCAATGAGAATGAACTAAGAGTTGACTAACTGTTCACCAGTGGAAAAATACAAATTTTGAACTCAATAAGTGTTCACACATAGGGAACAGAACACAAAATGTTAGAAATTTTACGTTACAGAATGAACTAAAATGGCAGGAACTTTCTTGCACTAATAAACCCAAAAGGAATCAACCGATTATGGCAAGACCATTTAGAATAAGATAATTTAAATCTTTGAAAAGATAATCAAATTGATTATTTTTATTGAAAGACAAAAGAAAATTCCTAAAGTATCTAACTGGCTGTAAACAGTGTGTACAACATGATGGTCAAATATTATCTAAAAGGATTTACCAATTGTCAGTGTGAGGACCTAAACATTTTTACTCTGTGCATGAACAGTCTGGGCCATGGTCCCACATGTGGAGCTGTGCATGTTTATGCTGATGATTCAGTGCTTTATTGTCAAATAAAAGTCCTCTTATAACAGCTTCAACTTTTACAATATAGATTACAGTTACTCCAGGTGAGACTAAGTGCTTGTTAATTTTCAACAAGAAGAAGGTGCCCTACTCCCTGTACACATCCTATAAATGTCTTTTGGATCACCATAGATGAGAAGCTCAAATTCTAATCCGATATTGAACATCTACTGAAAAGACATCATTTAAAGTAGGCTTCTTTAAAAGAATGAAAATTGCTTCACATGCAATCCCAAGAAAGCTTTTTTTTCTGCCACCTTCATGAGTATTTTAGACTATGGAGATATTGTGTTGATGAAGGCTTCAGCTAACTAAGAACTCAGATTCATCCCAGAAAGTAAAGCCCTCATTCACCATTGCACTTTATACTGCTTAGTTAAATGCCGCTTTTAAGACTCTTACTTCTAAACAAATACATAAAAAAATCCATTTAGAGTACAATGGAAAAAAAAATCTATGTTTCATCATACTTGGTATCTTATATCTCATATAACCCCATCAGTTCCGAAAGCAGGGAAACGATAGAAGTAATCTGATTCTTACAGTATTTAGCCATCCCTTCCCTAAGCACACTGGTGGATGTTAAGGCTGAAAGCTGGTTTTTTCCAGCTTTATAGAGATAAAAACAGAATCAGAGCTCTGAAATGATCTTTGTGACTAAAGGTAAAATTTGATTAGTGCTTAAATAATACCAGCAATAATCAAATGACTTTTTTGGGGTTAAAAATTAATCTTCTCAATCACAAATATATGCATTATTCATTAACTGATGGGAAAGCAACGCTATGGGCAGATAAACAATGGCTGACAGGTGTGGGCTGGGTTGGTAGCAACCCTAAAACTGTTCCAAAATAATAATAAAAAATGATTCTTTAATTGATTTACAACATATCAGGGAGTTGAAACAAAGACCAAAAAGCTGAAAACCAAACCAAATCAACATTTCTATTGATAGTACAGTGTAATTTAGTGACTCAAGTTAAGAGAAACAGGGTTCAAATGTTCTCAACCAAGCCTGCCCTGTAGAGTTGCCAATATTAATTAGACAGAAACACATAAACGAACCACAAACACCCATCAGGTAGAAAAAAACATGTTTTATATGATATCAATATGCTTGTTTGTTATTTTGATGATGAACAATGAGAACTGATAACTGTTAGAGTTTGTTCTTGTAAAGTCACAGCCAACAGAATGGACGTAGACTCATGGATAGGTGTTAGAAAAAAATCAGCAAAAGTGAAGTTGCCTTCCAAATTAGGCCTTATTTGTGGTTGCCATAAAACAGATGACTGAGAATTTACCCAACTGATAAAAAAGAACTTTAAATTTCAGGGAAATAATGGAAACCAAAACATAAACATCTGTGGGACATAACAGACTGAGCAGCAGGAGAGGACAAAATCTGACCTTAGTTGCTTCAGGTTTTGGACATTTTCAGGCTGGCGTGGTTGACCTGTTTTAATGTTGTACTGAGGATTTTGACAACTTCTATGAATGGTCAGATCGAGGCGGTCTTCCCGCTTTTCATCTGGAAGGAATGTGTTAATATCGAGGGATAACACTGAATATAGGCATTTTGTATTAAACGGGGGTTTGCTTTTTATCTGGCGTTGTTGAGCAGTGTGTCCTCACTTTATTTGAGCTGAGATGCTTTGGGGATCACAGTGTTGTATGGATCTAAGAGTGCAATCAAAACGAGAGGCGTGGCCATTGATCAGTTTTCAAACGCAGACTGGAATCTTACAGGACTGCTCCTTTTCACCAACAGCCTTTCCAGGGACAGTCAAGTAAAGGAGAGTGTCTGGTTCAGGAATTGCAGGCTCTCTGCATTGGTTTTAGGAGATTATGTTCTGCTAAAGTGGACCTTCATCTGGTTATTTAGCACAGTGCATTGCAAGGGGTACATCAGAATATTTGATTTCTCTGGTATTAAGATAAAATAGGGCTGGGATCGGTTTTGCTTTGTGAGGACCCAGTTGAAAAATTAAACAATCTTTTCCAAAAGTACATTTTTCTTCTATGTTTGAGTTCAACCTTCAGCTTTGACACACATCCAAACCAAGCAGAGGAACAGACTGGATGTAGAGAACATCCTGGGATCTGCTGTTTTTCACACTGAGCTATCAGAGCTCATCAAAGCAGCTCAGGTGTCTTAAAGAAAATAAAGTAAAACTAACTAATTATTCATGACTATAATATTTGTTCTGTATTTTGTTCCCAATTTATCAAGATTAAATGTGATTATAAGGGAGTTACTCAGAGGAGCTCCAGTTTTATAAATGCAGGTTTATAACATGATTTTATTTTGTATTTATTTTGATTACTGACTAACTTTCAGGCAACATGTTTATGCTGTTTCATTATTTGTAAGTATTTGATTAAGTAAAATAGTTTTTTATTATATTGTCAGTTATTGTACGTTCCACTTTTGGTCAATCATCAATAGTTTTGACCAAGAGGGGAAATCATGGTACAAAAATAAATCCCCAGAGTGGTACACGGGTCAAAACAGGTTGGGAAACTCAAATAAAATGACTAAAATGAGAAGACAATCAAGGAAAGAGCTAAAATAGTATTTCTCTGTAAGGTTGGCGGTTTTAAATTCAGCTTTTGGATTTAAGCAAAGGACAAATAGTTCTTTGAAATATATATATATGTTTCTAATTAATGCCCCAAAGCGGAAGCTCAGAGATACCAAATGAACATGAACAACAATTATGTAATGAACAGAAATGACCCATTTCCAACATCAGGAATCAAAAGCAAGAACATGTCAGAGGTTATTTTTTGAAGACATTTCAATGCTGACTTCACTGCAAAAAAGTTAATATGAGTAAGTTAATTTTTTTTTTCTTTTTCTTTAATATAGCAGGTAAGGGAGATATTTGGCAAATGAAATAAAACATTTTTGCATTTAAAATAAGAAAAAGAAGCTGCACACTACCTAAAAGTAAATCTAAATAAGTCATATTTTCTAAAAATAAGTGCATTTTTTCTTGAATGGAGGAGGTAAATTAGACACTATGCCAATTGAACAAGACAATTTACATTTAAAATAAGAAAAATTAATTGCATTGTTCTATTTCAAGTTCATAATATTAAATTATTTTATTTTAAGAGTAAAAATACTCATTATATTGGCAAATAATCTTATATACATAACCTACTTAAATTAAGGGTAAATATACTTAAGATTTTTACTTTTTTCTAAATTGTTTTTGCAGTGCAGTCTCTTATTTCAAGTGCATAATATTAAATTAGTTTATTTAAAGGGTAAAAATATTAATTTCATTACATATCATCATATTAACCTACTCAAATTACGGGGAAATACACTTAATTTAAGACATTTTTACTAATTTTTAGATCGTCTTTGCAGTGTGGTCGTTTATTAAACGTCAGTGAGAATGGGACAGTTGTCTGCAGCCTCTGCTGCATATTTCTCTTTTGTTTTCCTCTCCTTCAAGCCAAATACCCGTAATAATATAGAGACAATGCGTCCATCTGGAGGTCAGTATTAATGAAAAACAGTCTAACCAGCAGCTCTGTTCATGAGACACTATTTACAAAAGGTGCTCAAGAATATTTATAGATCTTCTTTAAGAACAATCTCTGTTTTTTTCATTCTAGTTCTACTACAGCAGTGTGATGTGAGCTGACCTCATCAGGACTTTTAATAAGTGTTTTCGCCAAATGCCAGTGCCCTCCAAGACTCAGGAGATGACCTTTTCAGGACCTGTGCACCTCATCATGATTAAAGCACCTGCAAACACTAGAAGGCTAAAAAAAATGTCAAAAGATGCTATTTTCAAGACTTGACTGGGCACTGAAGAGCTGCTCCTAGGAATATTTAACCTGATTGGTTTGTTTGTTTGTTTTTAAGAGGGTTAAGCTTCTCTGCTTTGGTAGAAGACATTAATCTATTTGCCACAAACGCTTTGAAAACATTATTGCACAAAGCAGTTTTCCAGAAATTCCTCCTGCTGTGCTGAACATGTATCTCCATCCTTATAAGCTGCCTGATTTATAGCGTGGTGGGGGAAACTGGATTACCTGTTCAATGTTCAATATCCATTCTCTATTTCTGGGTAGTTTATGTATACATTGATTTATGTGTTATTTGGAAAAAAAAAAACTTTGTGAAGTAAGCATTGCTACCAAAGAGAACTTGTCTACATTTTAACTAAAAGCTTAATTTCATTTTTCCAATGTTCTTTCAGACTAAGGTCTAATTTAGCTTAGCTTTTATGCTTTGGGTCATAGTCTATTTGACGAGGAAAATAAAATCAATATTTATAAGCTCTATACCTTGTTCCCCCCTGCACTATGGAACTGCCCTGGATCTTAAACAGAAACTAAGCCCAAAGCATAACACTCCCACCTCTGTGCTTGATTTATTATGTGCTCATTTTCATCTTTACCCTTCTTTGATCCATGCATCTGCACGTGTGTCTTCTATAGGAGGACTGAAAGACTGCAGCTTATTGTATAATCAAATATTTACTCCCATTCCTGGCCCTCAGATCAAAGTAGTCAAAAAGAGGGCAGATCAAGTTTCACGCTGAGCTCCAATCTACAGGAATAATGTCTGGTTTTCCTCAGGGTGGCAGTAGTTTTAGTTTTCTTTATTCATCCAGCCTGAAAACACTTAATATTACTCAAATTACTCAAATCAATATCTCTAAAAGTAAAAGGCTCAAATATTGAAAAGAAAAACATGCAGAATCACTTCCTGTCCACTGCTGTTGAAGTCTGAAACTTAGCCAAACACACCTGGCAGTTTCCATCACTTCACAGGACATTGCATCACAGAGTTACACCTATTCTTGCAGACTTACACTAAACCTAATGGATTTTGCATAACCCCAACTGAACCTCTGCACAGATGCTCACATGGATGGAGATCTGGAAAAGTTTCTGTACATTCTGTCAGTGCAAATAAAGCGGAGCAGAGTGTTAAACACTAGGCAGCAGCAATCGGAGTAATCATCTACCATTTGATTTAATCGCCGTCTGTTTTCCATAGAGGTTTGCAAAGAGGGATGAAAGCTCTTAAGGTCCAACCACACAGTATTTCAATCAGGATGAATCTGGACTTTAACTGGACCAGCACATCATTTTTTTATTTTATTCTACTTTTTTTTTTGCCCACCGTTCCCCATTTTAACTTCCAACAGAATAAAACATGACTATGATGCTCTTTAAAGGTCGTTCCACCTTATGACTGTATGGAGCTTACAACACAGAGGAGCTCATTAAGTTTCAAGCTGCCCCTATGCGTTTGTTTACACCACCTACATACAACGTAGACCTGCAATCGGTTTCAAAATAATAAAACAGACACACTGTGCTTTCTGATGTCGGCTTTAGAAGGCCAAATTGCCTGCTGAGCCTTATTAATCCGGCGTGGTTGTGGATTTAGGTCCTGACAGGATGAAAGCAGCCTCAGACTACACTTAAATGAATCCTACCCTTATTTTTTTCTTTTTAATCAATTCATTACATATATTTTAGCTGTTCATAAAGTGTATTTTGCAGGTTGATAAATATGTAGTGAGGAAAATAAATATTTTACTATTTAGATGTATGATAAAGCTGCAAATAAGTATTTGAACACCTGAAAAAATCAATGAATAACATTTGGTACAGTAGACTTTGTTTTCTATTACAGAGGTCAAATGTTTCCTGTAGGGTTTTCACACACTTCAGGAGGGATTTTGGCCCACTCCTCCACACAGATCTTCTCTAGATCAGTCAGGTTTCTGGGCTGTCACTGAGAAACATGGAGTTTGAGCTCCTTCCAAAGAGTCTCTATTGGCTTTAGGTCTGGAGACTGGATAGGCCACACTAGAACCTCAATATGGACTCTTACAGAGCCACTCCTTGGTTATCCTGGCTGCGTACTCTGAATCATTGCCATGTTGGAAGACCCAGCCTCGACCCATCTTCAATACTCTAACTGAGGGAAGGAGGTTGTTCCCCAATACATGGCCCCGGTAATCCTCTCCTTAATACGGTGCAGTCGCCCTGTCCCCTGTGAAGAAGAACACCCCCAAAGCATGACTCTACCACCCCCATGCTTCACAGTAGGGATGGTGTTCTTGGGATGGTACTCATCATTCTCCTTCCTCCAAACACCGTTAGTGGAATTATGACCAAGAAGTTCTAATTTGGTCTCATCTGACCTCATGACTTTCTCCCATGACTCCTCTGGATCATCCAAATGGTTAATGAAAAACTTTAGATCGGCCTTAACATGTGCTGTTTTAAGCAGCGGAACCCTCTGTGCCATACATGATTTCAAACCATTAGGTCTTAGTGTATTACTAACAGTAACCTTGGAAACGGTGGTCCCAGCATTTTTCAGGCCAGATCCTCCTTTGTAGTTCTGGGCTGATTTCTCCCCTTTCTTGGGATCATTGAGACCCTACTGTGCGAGGTGACATCTTGCATGAAGCCCCAGTCCAAGAGAGATTGACAGTCATGTTTAGCTTCTTCCATTTTCTAATGATTGTTTCAACAGTGGATCTTTTTTCACCAAACTGCTTGACAATTTCCCCGTAGACCTTTCCAGCCTTGTGGAGGTGTATAATTTAGTCTCTAGTGACTTTAAACAGCTCTTTGGTCTTGGTCATGTTAGAAGTTGGATTCTTACTGATTGAATGGCACGGACAGGTGTCTTTATGCAGCTAACGACCTCAAACAGGTGAATATAATTTAGGATAATAAATAGATTGGAGGTGGACATTTTGAAGGCAGAATAACAGGTCTATGAGGGTTAGAATTCTAGCTGATAAACAGGTGCCCAAATATATACTTGTGATTTCTCGATTATTTTTTTTTTGTTTCTCCCAGTGGACATGCAACTATGATGACAATTTCAGTCCCCTCCATGATTTCTAAGTGGGGGAACTTGCAAAATAGCAGGGTGTTCATATACTTATATACTTCCTCCTTTATTGATTTTAATTTCTTTCCAGAAAATACTGGACATATGTACAGCAATACAGGATGTGTACAAATGAGCTGAAATGCAGAATATGAGGCAAAGACAGAGATGCAGTTATAGTACATAACAACTCCATATTCAGACTCCACACCAGAAAGACAACAATCTTTTTATAATTAAATGAAAAAATCCTGAAGATGCAACGTTTTGTCAGGGACCAATGGCTCCACATAATAGTTTCTTCCTGCAGAGAAAATACCTGATGCTTCATCGCCTTCACCACTTTATTCAGCCGTTTGAATGAGACGATTGTTTGTTATTTTTTAAGTTAAAAACTCTGCAGCTCCTCAGGAAACAGGAGGGAAAAAAATGATGAAACACAACAGCAGAGTTGCAGATCTTTTATAGAAATACCAGGTACTGGTGTGTTTTTACACCATCAGATGTGCATCACTTTGGATCCGTTTATCTACAGGATTTCAGCAAATGTAATGATATATTGAAACGTTTGCTAGATATGACAGTAATTTGACATTTTTGGAGCATTTAGGTTGATAGCATTACCAGAGCAATAAGAATGGAGCTGATCAGCTGGGATTGGTCAGAATTCATTTATAATTTCTGAATGGGTTAATATTCAGTAGAAAAAGGCTGTTTTACAAGTTTAAAGAAGTTTGAATCTGAACGACAAATATTGATAATAATGATTGTCTGCGTTAATCACTGTTTCCCTTTGTCCATCTGGTTGGTTACCGGCAACATTTTCCTGTTGTAAAATAAGCAAACGCTGCAACCTGATTTGTCACCAAAGGTTAAGCTTACTCAAACAACTGCATGGTGCTTGATGTGCTTTAATCAATAAATGCACCAGCCCAGTAAATGTCTTCCATTAGAATAGTATGTGATGTAATAGTTCAGCGAGGAAAAAAAAAAAAGTTGGAAATTGAAAAAATAATCTTCATGAAACGCAAAAACCAGACTATGTGTTTTCATAACAACTTATCAAAATAGTCATGCAGGATTTTCAATAATGAAAGATGTTCCATTATCCTCGGCTCTGGTCGTTTTTACAATCTTTTGTTTATGTTTTGGGTCACCATATCCTCCTGAAATCCACAGATTGTTCTCAAGCTAAACTGATTGGAGCTGTAATGGTTACAAGGGAATACATTTGGGGAAGAAATATGAATAAAAAGATAAGAATATAAAAAATAAAAAAAAAGGAAAAAAATGTACAGGGAAACTGCTCAGCTTCCTTTTGCCCTACATGATGTCAGCAGGGGTATTTATGAGGTATTTAAATCATAATAAAGACAGAAAAGCACAAAATAAAAACTAGAAACTTATAATTTAGTTTAATCTATACATGAAGTGAGAGCTGGAACAGGAAAACCTGGCAGCGGCTTGAACACTCAGAGGTCAACTGTTGCAATGGAGCCTCCTGAGATGAACTTTCCAGTCATTTACCTTCAGCGCAGGTCTGAAAGCTTCCTAGAGGACATTTATCACCCTCCTCCGGATTTCTGCTTTCACTGCTCTGCATCAAGATCATCCACTGCCACAAGACTGTGTGTAGGCTGTCAATTTATTTTTTTTACTCCTTGGGTCTAGTTACTGTATGCTTTTATTCTAATGACAGTGTCTAAGAGCAGCATGTAGAAACACTGAGCATTTGCCAGGCAGAGAGTCTCCATGTGGTTCAAAATGTGACGGGACGTCTCTGTCTTTATACTTTCATCAGTTTTACAGTTGAGAACATAACAGGGTCCCTCGGCTGTTCACTCTCACCCATTCAACACTTGTACTTCTCAGTGAAGGAGTGAGAAGAAAGGACAAGCCTGCCAAAATATTTAAACTTTGGACATAAATCATGAGTTCAGGTTCAGTTTTCCATCTGAGGTAATAAACCCCAGATTCTTCTGTCATTTCCTCAACAGCATCTTTTTTTAAATGACATTTTCTCTCTTGGTTTAGCTACCCCCCTGCTCCCCTTTTTTTCTTCCTCTTCTGTTCACATTAATTTAATTTTGATCCATCACACATTATGTAGACACCCCCCATGTTTCTGTGGTTGTTTCTTTTTTAGGAGAAAAATAAGGTTGGTGCTTAAAATTTAGCTCAGATTGAAATTAGATGCATTTTTTTATGACAGGCTGCTCTCAACTAAATGTGTTTGCTTTGTTGTCTGTTTGCTATCTGTGGACATAAAACCCCTCCGTGTTTGAAGTATGAAGCTCTTTTGTGTTGAAATGATTCACAGGACAGTGGTAAATGGTGTAAGGAAAGGGAAAACATTTATGACGTTAGTAAAGGAAAAAAGGCAGCTGTTGTTTAAAGAAAAACACAAAAGATATTGCTTATTTTCAGATGAATTGCAGACTCTGTAAACTGGGATGGGAAGACAGGAAGGTGTGGGATTTTAGCATAAAAGTGAGGTCCAGGAGGAGGTTTTCTACACAAGCAGATCCCTTCCCCCTAGTCGACTTCATTTGTGGTCTTATTTTGCAAATTAGCTATATTTAAAACTGTAATTGGATGATTGGGGATTATGTCTCACAATTCATATCTATTATTTTATAATTGCTGCGTTTTTTTTTTTTTTTTTTTTGCTCTTTTCATATTTTATGGTATCACAACAAACAAACATTATTGGGATTGCATATAGTTTGCATTAACCGCCTTTGGTCTGCTTTTGTTTTCAGGCCCTAATCTGTCCTAATTAAAATCTGGGGGAGTCAGTTGGTTTCAGAAATCACACATCAACAACATCTGTGTAATCTGAGCTCTGTATATATATAAAAGAAAATCTGTGAAGATCTATTTGTTGTCTTACACAATACTAGTAACTAGGGAGAAAGTTTTGGATTTGTTTAAAATAAGATTAGGTTAAAAAAATCTACCAGAAGCTTTGACCTTCTTGCACTATTCAATCAGTCATCTGATAATGCAAAGAATTCATCTAAAGGCTGGAAAAGCAGAGGCTGAGGAAAATGTAGTCAGATGAGACTGGAAATCTTAAGCCTAAATGCAAATATGGTTAACCACCATGGTGAAACATGAGGTTGGTAGCATCATGCTGTGGGGAAGGTTAAACTAAGCAAAGCAGGAGTTCATGGGGAGATGGACGGAGACAAGAGTGATCCTGGAATAGAACCTGCTGGAGACTGCAGGAGATTATAGACTAATGTGAAGGTTGCCGGTCCAACATGTTAGCGGCTGTTAATATTCAGCCAGAGCTACGAAGGAGTGGTTTGATTAAAGCTTAATTATGGGTTAGATGAAAAGGAAGAAAGAAGACAGAGATCCAAAAGAGAATCAGACATGAAAACATCTGCTTACAGATCATTTCGCTCCAATCTGACTGAAATATGCTTCCTAAAGAATATGGACGACTCTATGATCTCCCGAACACTTACTTGTTTCTCCATAAAAATTTCTACAAAGCAGGGTTTAAAATTTATAATATTCCTAATTTTTAGGGGTAAAATAATTGAAACACAAAAACAGATTTTCCCCACTTTTGCTCAGTTATAAAACCTGGTGAAAGCATAATTAAGTTTGTAAAACTAAGGAACATAAGCTCCTTAGCATGACTCTGCACTTCCATTGAACACTCGTTCATCAATGGCTCTAAGAGATGGCCATATTTCAGAAACATTTGTTTTACACAGGCTTAATTACTCCCGTCTTTGAAAAGTCATCAGTTATTTACCATCTGCACAAAACTGTCTTTATATATATTTTTTAAACAAGGCCGGTCCAAAAATGCAGACAGTTTAATAAAATAAGATTACATAGAAAATGAATTTACAAACACCATTTACACTTGATGAGACAAACATACAAAACAAACAATCCAAGTTGAAGGAAAGCAATCAGTAGTTTGATGCTTTTTCTTGTCAGTGAAGTTGTTTTCATTTAAAGGAGTCAAAAAAATCTCTGTGAGGTAAAATAATGTGTTTCATGCAGCGTCTATTAGGATAATCCAAGAGTTTCTGACAAATGCAAGCTCTTTATGCAGCATTGAATGCAGCATAAAAACACAAAGGATGTGTTCATATTTCTAATCGACCCAATTATATCCTTATACATTCAGTTCGGTCCAAAGCTCATCCTGGCAGACAAATCCTGATAGAGCGGTGAGGAGAGGAGGGAATGTTTTGCATGTAGTGGATGATCTGTGGTGCTTACTTTTAAGTCTTTTTTTTTATGCGGTGCTTATCTGAGCCCCTCAGATCCGTTTCATATTGATTTTTTTGTTGATTAGACATTTGGACAATAATATTATTACTCAAAGCTGCCTATAGTCTAATAGCACATATAAGGTATTTTTCTGCCCATTTACAAGAATCACTGTTTGGCATCCTTTTGTACATGGCTTCACCGGTTTCTTTTAATGCACTTACCATCAAAACATTCACAGATCAACACAGAAAGCTACTGGACACGTAATCGGTCCAGTTAAAACACAAGCACAAAAACGCAGAGGATTGTGATGCGCATTTACGCACAGCGCCTGGACTAAACATGACGCGTATTTACCAAGCAAAGCGAGAATTTCTTTATGGTTTAACATTCATGCAGCTTGGAATGAGTCAGAAGAATCTTTTTCTATAGAGCGACGATATTTAAGCCAACAGGCGGGGTGGATGGGCTGCGATTTTGCGCTTTAGAGCCGTGCGCCTTGGTTGTTTGCCAATCGCATTACGCATGTCATTAAATCGCTCCAGGTGCCTTTAAAACCCCACTATCATCTGCGGACCAGATCCCGCAGTTTGTCCCTAAACTCCTTCCTCATGAGGCAGTAAATGATCGGGTTCAGGCAGCTGTTGGTGTGAGCCAGGCACACGGTGATCGGGAACACATAGGTGTGGGCGATGTAATACGCGATGTCCCAGTTGACAAAGTTCAGTTTGACCAGGACGCTCCACAGAGTGACGGCGTGGTTCGGCATCCAGCAGAAGAAGAAGGACAACATGACGATCGTGATGGACCTGGTGACCTGGGACCTCCGCTTGGGGTTGCTGCTTTTCATGCTCCGCTTGCGGATGAAGCGCAGCAGCATGAAGTAGCTGATGGAGACGATGGACATGGGTAGAATAAACCCTACCACTATTTTCTGGATGTGGTAAACCGCTAACCAGTACTGGCCGCCCGGGAAGCGCAGGAGACACAGTTTCTCTCCGGTCACGTTGGTGACTGTGGAGAAAATCATGGTGGGCGCGGTGGCCAGGGTCGCCACGGTCCAAATCAGCGCGCAGACCCACTTAGCGGAGCAGGACCTCCGCACGGTTCTGTTGTTCAGAGCCGAGGCCAGCGACCAGTAGCGCGTCACGCTCATGGCGGTGAGGAAGAAGACGCTGGCGTACATGTTCATGACGGTGACCGACAGGATGATCTTACACATGGCGCCTCCGAACGGCCAGCTGAAGTCCATGACGGTGTCCACGGCCCAGAAGGGCAGCGTGAGGACGAACTGCAGGTCCGTCACTGCCAGGTTGAGCACAAAGAAGTTGACTCTGGACTTCCTGCGCTCCTGTCTCACCCTGATGAAGAACAGGACCAGCAGGTTGCCAACCAGACCCGCGGCGCAAACCACGGAGTAGACGAGGCAGATGAGGAACCTGAGGATCGGACTCCCATCCGCGCTCACATCGATGTCCTCCAGGTTGCTGAACAGATCCAGCCTCACCGACCTGTTCAGAGATGCGCTCTCATTGGCTTCACTCATCCTGTCAGCATCGGGCCGTTTATTTACTCTGGACATATTTCCCCACGCAGAGGTCCACGGACTGCTGCCATCCCAACTTCTCATCTCCTCTTGAATCTTGTAAAGTGACAGACAGCCTGCAGCTGCTGCTGTCCGGACAGCTCCACCCTCCGCCTCTCATGGAGAGCATGGGTGGGGTGAGGATGGAGAGCAGGACGCAGTGGATAGACCAAGCGCAAAGGAGAACAGTTTTTATTTCTCCATTTACACTCAAATCACCCATAAATAATCGTTTTTACTTATAACTAATACAACATTATTAAATATCGCGAGTCTAAAGCTGTTAAAAGGCAGAGCGGATGCGTCAAGGAGTTTGATTCATCCAACTAGGCTGAAACTTCATCAGCGACTCATTGCTGCCACCTAGTGGCCGACTGACATCAAACCTCACTTAAAACCATTTTACATTTTAATATCTGCTGTAGCTAATATGTTGGTATTTCAAACAACCTGCGTTCTTTTGTATTTCTAGCCTTTAAAATATGGGGAAAAACCATGAAAATGTTCATAAAGGTGAAGCAGAGAGTTTCTTCTATAGCATATTATTTAATGTAAAATGAAAATTTCCTAATCAGTGACAGGAAAGTAGATCTAAAAGAAAATCTCTGGTTATTTTGATGTCATTCACTTATGAACATGTAAATGAAATACTCTTTTAGAACCCCACTTAAGCTTCTAAGAATGGTATTAGTTATAATATGGGATTTGTAGGTTCTCAATCTAACTTTTAGTTACCATTCAGAGCTATTGTAGGGGTCTAAAGAGATGACTGTTAAGCTACGTTCAGACCGGACGCAGCAAAAGCAGCAAAATCGCGTCTGCTGCTTCATTTTTGCTGCTTGTACCAGTTAGTTCTGACGCTTGCCATACAAGTGTGTCTGATGCGCGTTGGGCGGAGCTACTCTATCCTTTCTTTGCCTTGCAGCTATATTTGCTGTGATCAGTTGGAATAAAGTAGTTTTAATATGTTTTTAAGTGAGAAAATCCACTTGAAAACGTAATCAGTGCAGTCAGTTCATTCAGATTATCATCCTGCCTTCCAATATTATTTCTGTCGGAGCCGCTCAGACCCCCACATACCAGCGGCGCTGTCAGTAGGAATCCCTTCATCAGCAGCCTCTGGCCGGGTCGCCTTCTCGCGGTTCACCATGGCAGCTGGTAGGTGTTTTTCATCTAAATAATCCGATCTGCAGGCACCAGGATAATAAAAGCGGGCATATTCTGCCGGCAGATTTCTGCATTTTAAGTTAATTTATGTGTCAATAAACTGTTTCAGAGGAGTGATCACAGCGCTCTGTGTCATCAGCGCTGTGTCTCTCTCCCTGCCAGCTCCCAGATCAGCTTCTCTGATTGGTTGACGCGGTGCGTCGAGCAGCAAAAGTTCAATTTTTCCATCTCGAGCAGCAGCGCGTTTGCGGCGAGCCACGTGCATCAGATGCTTAAACGCGCCCAACACACTCCTTCAGATGCTTGGACACGCTGCGCCTGCTGCTCAAAATGCGCTGCGGGACCTTTTGCTGCGCCTTGACGCGCGTCAACCATTGACTTTGCATGTAAACTTGCTGCTTCTGTCGCGCCTGCTGTGTCCGGTGTGGACACAGCATTAGGGTTTCTGTTTGTGGGAGATGTTTTGTGTTTTCCTTTTTTGTCTCCATCCATCCACTAGATGGTGCCCTTTTCCCCTGTTGGCCTGGAGGGCCTCTTCTGGTTTTCCACCCACACCTGCGACTCGTTGGGTCAGCACCAGAGGAGTATATGAGCATCGGACTGTCACCACCTCGACGCCAGAGTGTTTGCCAGTATTGCGTACTCTAGCCTCACTGAGATTAGCTGTGTCCAACCTTCTGAGTTTTTGTCTCTCTTTGCCCAGGGTTCTAATCCTTTGCCTCCTTTGTGGTCTCCGGCAGGATAACTTCCTGATCTACTGGATAAGCCTGGTCCTTCAAGCATTGGAAGGAATAATTTGTCTCCCTGAGATTCAAGGAAAACATTCACCGCTCCTGTTAGCTGTCCACTTCAGGAAAACTTGTTGACATTCCACTCCACTGCTCCTCTCGACCACAACCTGTCTGCCCTCCAGCCAAGTATCACCAAGTCTGTAAAGTCCCCATAAACAGGAATCAAGGAGCAACCTCAAGTCTACTTCTGTGAGTACTTCCCTGCCTTGGTTTAAGCTTAGACCTGAAAATTCCTACGGACCTTGAACTCGCCACTCTGATCTCTAGTGTTTCCGGTTGACCTGTCCGTTGGATATTCCCCAGCTAAGAATCCTCCTTTTGTTCTCTTTGAGTTATCCCCTTCCAATAAACTGTTAAACTTTTAATCCGCCTCTGAGTTATTTCTGCATGTTGGTAAAACATCTGAAACCCATCATGACACTCACCCTGATGGGGACAACAGCCAGACTTCCAAACTTGTTCCATCTTCAGATCATTTAGACTTTTTTTAACATTTAAAAGACTAAATTCTAAATAAATTGCAAATATCAAATGGAAGAACTCCAGTAAAAATTGCATAGAAAGGAAGCAACAGTAAGGAAAGAAGACACAGGAGGAATGAAGGACATGAAGAAAAAAAAGTGAAAACTTAAAGAGAGAAAGGACTACAGGTGAGATAGAAGGGTAAATAAAAAGGACAAGAAGAGATGGATGGACACAAAACAGGAAGGGAAGAATGAAAAGGAAGGATTGAAAGGAAGCAAGAACAGGAAGAACAGTAAGGCAGCTAAACGGAGAATCTAGTCAAAGATTTCAGATTTCATTTATTTTATTCACACTTTTCCAGATAGTGTATCAACCGGAGCAGTAGGCTTTAACAGGAAACGGCAGAAATAAATGGAAACACTCAAATGTAGCAGAATGCGTTTTATTACATCTACATTTCTACATAAACAAGTAACATTCAATAAGTAAACAATTTTTTTTCAATGCAGGTAATAAATATTTTTTTTCACTTGGTATATTTGTACAAACTGACATGGGTCTAACTGTACACCGTCTCCTTTTCCATCCATGAAAAGCCTCTTTATTTCTTTAAAACAAGTCTTATTCCCTCAGATTGGAGCTGTGGAACCTGTTAATAAGGCAGTGAGTGCAGATGTCGACTCAAGTCCGTCTTAAGAGAGCATTTCTGCTGTGAGACTATTGGCCACAGTCTTTTTTTTTTTTTTCTTTTACAGCTTTCGTTTTCTAAAAAATATATAAATTACTTTATTCCTTTTGCTCCGTAAAGACACACACAAAGAAACATACAAGCGGACATCAAACACCTCAGTTTTCAGGGCTCCAAACATACAGAATAGAAACACTTTTTCCCTTTTAGTTAAGGTCAGGATGATCAGAGTGGAGCTGCTTTTTCCAGAGTTAACTGTCAAAGAGCCAAAAAAAGAAGAAGAAGAAAAGTCCTCCTTAACACGTCGACTCTCCCACCTAACAAACATGTAACACAGACCAGGAGGAGATGCGACTGTTTTGTTTTTGGTGATCCCACACAGAACGTTAGAACACTTTGACAGAAACACATTCAACACGGTTTGCTCTCGTGCTCCATCTCCGTCATGAATTCAGTAGCACGACAAGCATCGACAGAAGCTTCTGTTAAATAAGCGGCAATCAAACGCTTTCAGTTACAGTGACCCGTCTCATCAAGGGATCCCACCACTGGGGGGGTGGGGGGGCTTATTACTGGAACAAACAGAGCAGATGAAATCTGGTAAACGCTTCTTGATAAAAGCATGAGGCTGAAGGATCAACGGTTAATGATTTACGGACTTCTTGCTGTTCTGAATGAAGCTGTCTGCAGCTCAGGAGGCAGCAGAGGAAACCTCTGCAGAGGCAGCTTTGTTTTCCAGGCCAGTGAAGCTGGTTTTAAAATGTTTTATTTAGGAGAAGTTATTTTAGTTTCAGTATCATGATAGATTTAAAATGATCAAACGAGATTTTCATTAAAAGGGGGATGACGCTGACGGACATTTTGGCCGCAGCAGTGTTCAAAATATAGGAACCCTGCTATAAACAGCTAATTAGGTCACATTTAAATGCAGGCCAGAGCTTTTTTTTTTTTTTAAAGCTTCTAAATATATTTTTATAACTGCTGAACAAAAAAAGCCCTAAATCTGCAGCTGGTTGCCAGATGGTAAAATGAGGTAAATGGATAGAAAGTTTCTGGAGGTGAGGCCTGTAGGCATGGGCTGGTCTCACTCTAGGGTAATCCTGATCAACATATAATGTTTTTAGCCATATTTTACAAATATGTTTAAAAACATATAAATTAACCACTCATTTTAATTTGAAAAAAAAAAAAAAAAAATGACTGAAACCCACTGAAAATATGTTCATCAGTGAACATTACTGTCATATAAAATTTATTTTAAATTAATTGCTAGTTTGACAGCTGAACTGTACCCTTAAAAGCCTGATAGAAGAAATAACATTTTAACCTGAACTGCTAATTTAAAGGTATAGTGGAGGATTTTTGCAAATTTTTGAAAAGACCCGCCCTCTCCACATTCAAAATGCACATGCACAACCATGTACCCGCTCCTGAGAGGGAACGCCTATTAAACGCGTGCAAGAGCGTGCACAAGCCCATTTCTCCTCGTGCACGCTCTGTTTAAAAGTTCCTTTTTGCATCACTCATACAAGCTTACTTTCCAAAAGAAGATCTGCAATTTTTCCTCTATGTCAGACTCACCACCGGCCTTCCGTAAACATATGAACACATACAGGTGCTGGTCATAAAATTAGAATATCATGAAAAAGTAGATTGATTTCAGTAATTCCATTTAAAAAGTGAAACTTGTATATTATATTCATACATTACATACAAACTCATATGTTTCAGATGTTTATTTTGTTTAATTTTGATGATTACAAATGACAACAAATGAAAATCTCAAATTCATCATATCAGAAAATTAGAATATTACTGAAGACCAATAAAAACAAAGGATTTATAGAAATGTTGGCCAACTGAAAAGTATGAACATGAAAAGTATGAGCATGTACAGCACTCAGTATTTAGTTGGGCCTCCTTTGGCCTGTATTACTGCAGCAATGCGGCGTGGCATGGAGTCGATCAGTCTGTGGCACTGCTCAGGTGTTATGATAGCCCAGGTTGCTCTAATAGTGGCTTTTAGCTCTTCTGAATTGTTGGGTCTGGTGTATTGCATCTTCTTCTTCACAATACCCCATAGATTTTCTATGGGGTTAAGGTCAGGAGAGTTTGCTGGCCAATTAAGAACAGGGATACCATGGTCCTTCAACCAGGTACTGGTAGCTTTGGCACTGTGTGCAGGTGCCAAGTCCTGTTGGAAAATGAAATCTGCATCTCCAAAAAGTTGGTCAGCTGCAGGAAGCATGAAGTGCTCTAAAACTTCCTGGTATGTGGCTGCGTTGACCCTGGACCTCAGAAAACACAATGGACCAACACCAGCAGATGACATGGCACCCCAAACCATCACTGACTGTGGAAACTTTACACTGGACTTCAAGCAACGTGGATGAAGTGCCTCTCTTCTTTTCCTCCAGACTCTGGGACCTTGATTTCCAAAGGAAATGCAAAATTTACTTTCATCAGAGAACATGACTTTGGACCACTCACCAGCAGTCCAGTCCTGTTTCTCTTTAGCCCAGGCAAGACGCTTCTGACGCTGTCTGTGGTTCAAGAGTGGCTTGACACAAGGAATGCGACAGCAGAAACCCATGTCTTTCATACGTCTGTGTGTGGTGGTTCTTGAAGCACTCACTCCAGCTGCAGTCCACTCTTTGTGAATCTCCCCCACATTTTTGAAGGGGTTTTGTTTCACAATCCTCTCCAGGGTGCGGTTATCTCTCTTGCTTGTACACTTTTTTCGACCACATCTTTTCCTTCCCTTCGCCTCTCTATTAATGTGCTTGGACACTGAGCTCTGTGAACAGCCAGCCTCTTTAGCGATGACCTTTTGTGTCTTGCCCTCCTTGTGCAAGGTGTCGATGGTCGTTTTCTTTGGACAACTGTCAAGTCAGCAGTCTTCCCCATGATTGTGTAGCCTATAGAACTAGACTGAAAGACCATTTAAAGGCTTTTGCAGGTGGTTTGAGTTAATTAGCTGATTAGAGTGTGGCACCAGGGGCCATCAATTTTGAACCTTTTCACAATATTCTAATTTTCTGATATGATGAATTTGAGATTTTCATTTGTTGTCATTTGTAATCATCAAAATTAAACAAAATAAACATCTGAAATATATGAGTTTGTATGTAATGTATGAATATAATATACAAGTTTCACTTTTTAAATGGAATTACTGAAATCAATCTACTTTTTCATGATATTCTAATTTTATGACCAGCACCTGTATCACCAGAATGATTGACAATTAGGAGGACCACTTATTCTGATGATCCACCTGGAAAAAAAAACATCCTCCACTATACCTTTAATGCATTTAATAACAAAAACTGGATTTCTTTTATTATACACATTTAAGTGCAATAAGCCGTTAACTATTATCTTTTTATTTTTAATATATTACTTTATGACCCTTGATGAGAATTTACCACTTGTAAAGAATAATAATTTGTAATTTAATTTTTTTCTTATGTTTAGTTTTCATGAATGGCCAAAATAGATAATTTTATTCTTGTGTCTTTCTTTTTTAGACAGAAGGCAACTTTGTTTTGGTTTGTCTGATGTTTCTCAATTAAAGTCTCATTTTTTTTTTAACCATAAAGTAATTTATATTTCACTTACTCAACCTACTACAATGCGGCATAAAATCTCTTGAAAAGGTGTTGGACTTTGAAAACAAATTATGCATAACTCCTTCACCAGGGTGTAGAAGACAAGAATAGAATTTAATGCAGCAGGTTTGAGAAAAAGTGGGGAGGTCCTAGAAATGATAATAAAAATGGCCCGTTTAGCCTTAAGGCCAGAACACACTGATTATGTAAGACTTTTTAAGCTCTGATCCACTTTTTTCATGTCACAATGACGGCGTATAGAGAGGCTCCGACAAGGCAGCGTGGACAGATCTGTTTAACTTTTTTTCCACTTCTGTCTCTGTACTATACACAAATTAAACAATTTCCCACATTTGATTTGGACAGATGATGAAACGCTATTAAAAAAAACGGAGCGGAGCATTCTGTAAAGCAAAGCCCCACATAACGAGTCTGACAATATTAAAACAATGAGATCTATGTCTGAAGAGAAGAAAAAAGCAGTAATAAACGCAGTTGGAGTGAGGCGATTCTCAGAGAGAGATCTGGGAGTTTTTCTTTCTTTTTTATAAAGATGCGTGAGATATGTCGCACTTACCTGCTCTGTCTGCACCTCATTATTTTCTTTTTTTGTGAGGCTCAAAGAGGATCACAATTTTTCTATAGCTGTTTTTTCTCCTCCTTAAGTTATTCATTTTTTTTTTTTTTTTGGAGGAGATTGTTAACCAGCGTTTATTTTGTATTTTCCCCCAAAAGCGTCTCTCTTCCTGTCAGACTTATAAAATTGCAGCTGAATTACTGCATAGTCCGACTAAAACAGAGCTGGGGTCTATCTCAGTCGGAAATGCAAGCTCCTCTTGTGTAAAATCGTGTTGACTTATTTACTTTCAATAAGTGCTAAACGCCACGGCCTCATCCAGCACGATTTTCTGTCAGATCGGACTCAAGATCAGATTCAGTGGGTTCTGGCCTTTAGAAGATCTAGCAAAAAAATATTGAATAAGTGTGTTGCTTTTTGTATCTCTGCTTCTGTCTCCTTGAACTCCAGTCGGCCTCGGCAGATGGCCGCTCACACTGAGCCTGGTTCTGCTGGAGGTTTTTTCCTGTTAAAAGGGAGTTTTTCCTCTCCACTGTTGCTACAAGCATGCTTAGTGAGAGGGATTGTATTTGAGTCAATGAGTCGATGCAATCAACTGGTTTTCCTTAGATAGAAAACCTTGAATCAATCTGACTGTGTGATCTGGTGAACTGGAAAGTGCATTGAGATGACTTGTGTTGTGAATTGGCGCTATAGAAATAAACTGAATTGAAATTGAATTGTTTTATAAATAAAGTTTTACTTTTTAAAATGCTTATGACCATTCTGGCAAGTTTTATATTGATGGAAGAATAAAATGTTGACATTAAGGGGCTTGAGGAGAGTTTAAACACATATTACTTTTATAAGCAGCTAGAAATACCTATGTTTATCATTATATAAGAGAACAGAAACGTAGTAGCCTCCATTCAGCCAGCGGACGGGCAGTGCTCAGCTTGCTCTATGCTCCAAATAGACACATTGTTTGCACTTTCTAATTAAAATGACTAAGCAGCAGTAGAGGTGTGATGGAGCAGTGGTTTTGGACAGTTGGAAACCTTGAAACTGGAAACCAGCACATGCCTACTGGAATGTTTAATATTCACCACCTTTGTTCTGGATGTTGTTCTTCTAAACAGCTGAAAGTGATAGGAGTCAACCTGAGAAACAACTCCGCAGGGCGCCTGCTTCTGCAGCCTTAATTTCTCAGGAAGGCGGCTTATATTCCTGCATTCCTGGACTCCAGAAGACTAAAATAATTCACTCAAAGAAATAATTAATCATGCACAAATTAATTAAGCATCCGTTTTGTGCCCTCATTTAAAAGGATTACCAGAGTCTGCTACCGAGAAAATGCACAGTGGCATTTATTTCCCTGGAGAATCATCACAACAGCACCTTTCTGAGTAGTCGTGCTGCTGGCAAATGATCATTTAACGCATATTAAATAAAATCTATTTCACAAGCGGCTCCGACATGACAGTGACTCATACTTTCTTTCAGCCAACGAGCAAAAAACCAAAAAAAAAAAAGGATACACAGACAAGAGGACTAATAAAAAAGAGAAAAAATAAATAAAATACTGATAAAGACAGAAAATACACTAAAGGAGAATTTGTTCCAGCAGATGATGGAGTCCTTTTGGGCGGCAGGAGTTGGTTCCCATGAGAAAAACAGGGAATGAAGCTAGAAATGCCAAGGAAGTTATCGAGGAATGGGACGGGAGATGTGAGGTGATGGTCGCTGCTGTCAGTGCTCATTATCTCACCATCGCTGGGATAATTAGACACTGGCTGTCTCCGGAGAATGGAAGAGAGATGTCAAAGAGACGCTCATAACAGCAGACACTGGGAACACTTAAAGGATGACAGGACAGAGGGGAGGGGGGGTCATATCTGAGGAGCGCTCCCACACAGTTTGGATAAAGACGAATAAAAATGTACATTCACGAGCGAACCGTGCGTGCACAGACACGCAGACGCTCTCGAGACAGCCCCACGAGTACGTCGCCCAAAAACGATCTTCCTAGATGGGTGAGAACGCCAGTCGAGACGTGAGGAAGTTGAAGGAGAAGATTTTAAGACCTTAAAGTTTCTCAAACGCACATAAACAGGCACTGGTTAAAGCTTGGTCGCATGCTGTGGGCGCCTGACGTTGCTACGGCAGCATCAGCGGGAGCTCCTTTTTTAACAGTCAGCACGACCAATACGGAGAAGAAAAAAAAGAAAACACTGGCATTTAACAGCACTCAGATCACTTTCATTTGTACCTACTTTTTTTGGCATTGTGCAAAAAAAAAAAAAAAAAGGAAAGAAAAAATAAGGAAAACTCAGCTCAGCTAAATGTCTAAATTGGCAAAAATAAATAGTTTAAATGTTGAACGCCAGCAGATTCTTTACAAGGAGTGAAAATAAAACAGGAAGATCAACCTGAAAGTCAAAGGGAATGCATATATCACTGTTTAAATATTACACATAAGTTAAAAGAATATCAAAACTACTACAATATGATTCAACTGTAAATCCAACATTATTAGAGAAATAATACACAATGAGCTTGAAGAGTAAAGGAGGAAAACTCAGGTTATGGTCGAAGGTGGAGTTTAAAAAGAGGAGAGGACATGGCAGCAGGTGTTTTCTGCTAGAAAGAGGAGATGATTCATTCCTCCAGCTGCAAACAGCAACAGAAGCAGCTCACCGCTGGGAAAATGTTCCTGACATACAAAAGTAAAGGAGGAAAATAGACTTTGTTCTCTGTACACGGTGCTGCGTCTTGGGGTTTTTTTCACAAAAAGAAAAACGAAGAACCTTCCAACCTTGCGTTTGAGCTCAGGCAGCATCTCTGCTGTTTGTGCCGAGTTGGTACCAGAACTAAAGTGGTCCAAACTGATTCCTTATCTGGGATCAGCATCGCCAAGTCTACATCTGCAGCCTAAAAGAGATGTTACCCACTCAGGTGTCTGGTGCTCTCCTCCAAGCAGCTTCCACCGTGTGGCTCCAAAGACTGGGGGCCGGTCTAATCTCTGGATTCAAACGTTACCGTGCGGTCGGCATGGCGTCAGGTTTGTTACTGCATTCAGAAGCTGGGCCCGGAGTGCTTACACCCCTTTGGGGTCAGTCCAGCGATATGACGTCAGGAATCCCGCCGTAGATGGCTGCCACCGCTGCCTCGGCGCTGCTTCGACCGCCCACCACCCCGGGGTGAGTGTGTGAGGGGTGAGAGGCCGCGTGTGAGGACGACAGTGAGGAGTGAGTGTCTCGAAGGCTACTGGATGACACCAGGCCACCGCCCGTGTTGCTCACCCCGTTGGTGGGAGCCGTCAGCGAGGGGGCTGAGGGGGTACCTGATTGGTCAAGGAACAGCTGGGAGGCTGACGAGGAGGTGCTGTAGGGCAGGAAGCGGTTCAGAAGGAGCTCGTGGTCGTCTGAGGCTGAGGCAGCCGCTGCTGCTGCCATGACCATGTTGTAATGCTGCGGGGGGAGGAAGTAGGATAAGTGAGAACTTGGATAAATCCCCAAACATCCTGGATTTATGGTTTCAGAAAGCTGATAGCTCTTATCCTGAATCATGTCTATATCAAGTTTCTCTGTGAACTAACTCTGGTTGGAAGGTTGATTTCTAGTTGTTATCCTGAGTCTGTCACACATTTAAGATTAGATCAGACACAAGAAAAGCCGAGAAACAGAACCTGTAGATTTTGGAGAGCAAATGTTTATTACACTTCACGCAATTAGATGCATTTTTAATACAAATTCAGAGGTTGTTGATTATTGCTGTTTTCACCAGCAACAGTATTCAACATATTGGTGTCATTAATATTTTCTATTGATGAGAAATACACACTTTAAGAGAGATGATGCAAGTTTTTACTCAAAAATATCTTGAAAATATCCTTTTTATTTTACCCTTTACAACTAAAACATAACTTGAAGAGCTACTATACTATCTTACTATAAGCTATTTTCCTGAATTTACTTTGAGCCGGACGTTGCTGTGCTGTTTGGCGCATTATGGGTCCAACCTACCTAACTGTTGTGTTAGTGTTATATTCAAGATGAATTCTGTGGATACTTAGAAGCACCTCATATGTTAATGGCAACTCTGGTTAAGGTGAAAAAGAACAAAAACAAACTTTTTAAACATGAGTGCAAGCTATGGGAACAAGCAGAAGAACACTGCAGTTTTGTGCTTAAGCAACAGGTGGCAGTATCATTAGAAAACTCCATAATGCCTCTTTAAGCGTTCTTATTTCTACCTGTAGCCAGGGTGGATTGTTTTCTGCGTTCCATTAATGACGGCTTCTTTTATGCTCGTGCTTTGACTAAACTCTGGGCTGTTAGCAGGCCGATATCACCTGTTCTGAAACCGAGAATCTTAAATATCCCAAAACTGAACTCTCTATTCAGAATGGGTTATTCCTGCTTTCTGAAACTTCTGATAAAAATATTATTCAATACAGGATCTGATCGAACCGACTGCCTTTAATTAATGATACAGATTTAACTGAGGATCTAAAGACTAAAGATGGAAACCATGATGAACTGAGGGGAGCTGGAAGAGGTGCTCAACTTGAGAATCTATTTTCATAAGATTGCATGTGCAACCATTGAGGAAAAGGTTTTTAATTGCATGTTGACTGGGGAAGTCCAGGAGTGATGGAGTAGTTCTTCCTCTATAGGAAGGCTGCACAGCCTTGGGTTTGATTTCTTTGTCCTGTTCTGTAGCTTGGGAATGTTTACTTTCTGTTTTGTTCCCCTTTCTGACCTGCTTCGTGTTTCTGGATATTTCTCCTTAAAAGGCGAGTAAAATTCCACACATCCTGATAGTTTTGGGCTTCTAGCAGAAACCTGTGATGCTAATATGCTAGAATAGTGAAGCTGTAAGTCACCTAATGTTTCTTTAGCGCCAGACCACTTTTATTTCTCAAGTGTTTTGCTCTCAAGGCTCCTTATTTAGCTTGCAGAGCCTAAAAGCCACTCGCAGTAAAAAAAAGAAAAAAAGGGAACACTGAGTACAAGCAGCATTTTATATAAAATTCAGTCTATAATCAGGTTTTAAAAACATCACAATTACATTTTAAAGCACCTTACTCATTTTCCTTTATAATTCCTCAGTTTGTTTCCATATGACTTAAAGCTGAACATACCTGATGATTGTCTCCTTGGAGAAAAGAGAAGAAGTTCAACTCTGGAAACGAAGCACAAGCACAGACAGTTTTAAACACGGGTAAAAACAGGATGCAGATGGTGACATAAACATGTCTTGGCTGGAGAAAAACAATAAGAATTAAGCATCACAGGTTCGAGGTTTGTAAAAAGAAAAAAAAAAGGAAAACATCTATAATTATAGGAACCATCCTCATAGCTATATTATGATGTCACCAGGTGACTATGAACCAATTTAATCTCTGGCTAAATGCATAGAAGAAATCAATGCATGGATTTGCCAAATGTGTCAGATGAATAAAAGCTAAATTGAGGTAACGGTTTCCGGACCAAAAAGTTCAAAGTTCAGCTTCAGTTATTATAGCTAGAAAACCACCAATCAGGGTTTAGAGCTGGTCTGTAATTCAGGTCTTCCTAAAAAGTGGAACAAACGGCTGCAGCTGATCCAGAATCCCGTTGCCTGCATCCTTACTAAGGCTGAGAAAGTGGAGCACATCCAGTGCTCTGTGTCTCTTACTTCTGTTAGTCTAAAAACCAAAATCCATCACAGACTTGCTGTCCATCCTAACCTCTCTGGTCCTCTGGCTGTGATCCCCTCCACATACACAAAACCAGAACCAACATGAAGAAGCAGCATATTGTCATTATGCTCTACTAATCTGGATTAAGGGGAGTGGCGGCCTAGTGGATAGGAAATAGAGCTTGGAATGCTGAGGTTCTGAGTTTCAGCCCCACTCCCACAGCCTGCCACTCTGGGTCTCTGAGCAAAGACCCTTAACCCCACTCTGCTCCCTGGGCGCTGCACAATGGCAGCCCACTGCTCCCCAAGGCGATGGGTTAAATGCAGAGAGTGAATTTCATTGCTCTGTACTTGTGACCGTGTAATGACAATAAAAGCAGGGGAAAGAGAAAAAAAAAAAAAGGGATACATTCCACAAAACTGTAAAACAGCTTAAAAAAAAACCCTCAGTTGTTTTAAATTCTTATCTAAAGATGCATCTGCTTAGAGGGGCCTTTGACAGTGCTAGTTTATAGTCCATATTCCATTCATTTTTTATTTACTTATCTTTAATAATCATCCCTATCATTTAATTAGACTCTAATTATTATTTATTTATGACACTGCAATCTACTTTTCTGTTCCTTCCTGTTTCCTTTTCTAATGCACAGCCCTTTGAATGGCTTTGATACTATTTTCCTATAACATTTTCCTTTTAATCATGAGCTATTTTATGTTGGTCTATTCAGTTAAATTGACCGACGGTGATTATCATCTAATTAAATGTGGAAAAGTTCATGAGAGTTTCTGCTTCCGTCACATATTTTAAACAGGTGAAGCTTTTTGAGATGTAGATTGTGATGCCTGGTAGTTACCTGACAGCTCGTTGGGGGTGTGGTAGTAGGGTCTGTAGTCCTGGATGAGTGGAGGGACTGGGGGGATGTAGCTGTTGTCCATGGCAGGCATGCTGGGGGTGCGGCTGACAGGGGAGGCCTGGTGGTGTAGGTTCAACACCCTGCAGAGCGTGTGAACAGAGACATTTTAGCTTCTGCTATGTCTGTAGGGTACGTCAGCATCCTGCCTCCTCTACTGAGCTCCAAAAATACGGCGTTCAACAGCTAGAGGAGGCAGCAGATGTTCTTAGGCCTCATAAATATTCATCTGGCAGAAAAATGCAGCTGTTTTAAGGTCCAGGGAGATGGCAGATCAACTCTTTATAAACGCTCGTTTGTTTAAAAGTAAACTAATCTTTTATTATCCCAATACGTTGGGGAAGCATCTTATGTTTTCATCCTTACTGAGTTTTTAGCTGCAGATGTTTCATTGTGTGTTCATTAGATAAATGTTACATTTTATTTATGGTTTCAGACGTCGCCTCACCCTTTGTTAATGACTGGCGGCGAGGTCGGGGACAGGGAAGGACAAGCTCTTTTGATTGGAGGAGGCAGCGCTGGAGGAGGAGGCGGCGGGGAATCTGGTTCGTCTTCGTCCGAGGAGCTGTCGAGTGTCAGGTCGATCACTTCCACCTTTTTGCTGCTGCTGCTGTCGCTGTGGCTGGAGGAGGAGGAGCTGTGCTGATCGGAGCCTTCGGATGTCCGACAGGAGCCTGCAGAGAAGCCCTGCTGTCTCAGTCTGCGTTATGGCTTACTACTTCAAAGTGAAGGAAACGGATCTTCTCTGCTGGCTGTTATTTCTCCAGAGGCAGCTCATCACGTCAGAACAGATGGTGAAAACACATCAGCAGGAGTGCAACTTTATGCTCTTTTTGTCTTTTTACCAACTTTTCATTCAAACTGGATAATCTGCCCTCCTGCTGCTGTTAGCATCAATGAACTCACCATCCAGCCCGTTGTTAAGAGAAGCCGAGGAGACCTCCTGCACTTCCTTCTTAGACCTCATGGGGGCCCAGCTGCCATCCTCCTTAAACTGGATCTCATCGCAGTCTGAGCAGCTGTTGAGGATCTCTACAAAAAGTCTGGGAGCAAACAGGCAAAGGTTGAATTAAACAAAGACTCAGTTAAAAAGCTCGGTTGACTTCTCACTAAAACTAATTTAAACAGAAAAACTTGGACATTAAGCACCGGTGCTGTCAGAAAGGTACAGTCAGAGCCACAGAAAACATCAAATTCTGCAAAAATAAACTTAAATCTAAACAGCTTTCAAATTGATGCACTTTTTTTTTTTTACAGCTAAATGTCCCTGTCATTAGTAGTGACCATGATCAATATTTCTATAATATTTTAAATCCTTCTCATTGGACTTCCGATGCTTTTTAGAAAAAATTTTCTGTCCAGAACCTTTTCGGATAAAAACAACACGTTGTGCTGCAACATCAAGGAAAGAAAATGGACAAACGGAGTTAAAAGAGGAAGAAAAACAAAAGCAATTAAAAAATAACCAAGAGTGTTTTCTTTAAAAAACAGATAAAAAGAATTCCTGCAAATATTGAACAAATTGTGTCTTTGTTGTTGCTGCAAAGAACAAAGAGCATGGAGATGCCATTAATATGTATGCAGCAGCAGCCTTTCTGTCCCCCTTTGTTCAAGTACCAAACATAAGAGTTTGACAGATAGAACATTATAACAAGAAATGGTTATTTCAAAGACAAGTTTATTTCTAAAACCGGAAGTAATGATCCCAAAAAAATCACTATGAGACATTAAAATATGTGACCAACAGGGAATGCCTATTGTATATTTGCATATACGTATTTTTTCATCGCTTATACAAGCTTACTTTGCAAAAGAAGATTTGCAATTTTTCCACTATGTCAGACTCACCACCGGTAAGTGAAAGATACTGTAATATACAGATTTATAAAAAAAAAAACAAAACAAGATTTGGGTCAACAGAACGCCTTAAATCAGAATCACTGAAGTGCATCAGAGGCTTTCACTTGGATAAGACAAGACGCTCTGCTAATACAGCGGTATCATTTGGCATGTCGCTGAGCTACTATGTGCAGAACCCCCCAAAAAGTTGAGCAGGTCTTCTAGGCAAGTTCCTCTTTGTTTAAACGTTCCAGCTTTTCTCCAGGAAACTTCTTCATTCAGAGGATTTACAGGTAAACTCATAAGTGCTTCCTTTGCATAGTCACACATGCAGACGGCTCATCCAAGTCAGACTATAAAGAAAAAATATAACTGTTACTTCTACTTGTTTTTAAGCTGCATAACTTCCAATTTTTAATTTTTTTTTTTTTTTTCGATTTTAAAATATAAATGAATTAAGCTCGCTAGGAATTTATCAATGATAATTATTTATAATGGTAGGGCTTTAAAAATGGAAACAAAAGAAGCCCAAAAAGAAACAAAGGACCTAAAGAAAGAAGGAGACAAGGAAGGAGGGGAGGAAAGACAAGCGAGGGAATTATTGATAAAATAAAGCAATGCAAGATTATTTGATTGGCAACATTGGAAGAAAGAGAGAGAAGAGATAGGAAGGAAGGAAGGAAGGAAGGAAGGAAGGAAGGAAGGAAGGAAGGAAGGAAGGAAGGAAGGAAGGAAGGAAGGAAGGAAGGAAGGAAGGAAGGAAGGAAGGAAGGAAGGAAGGAAGGAAGGAAGGAATAACAAGAAAAGAATAGGAATTATGAAAGAAAGGAAGGACAGAAGGATGGAAAACTTGATCTTTTAGACAAAATGATAATAATTAGTCAGTGATTTCATACCCTAACCTTCTGACATAATACTCTTCTATATCAACCTGCAACGTGTTTCAGTTATCAGGATCTAAATCTTCCATTTTCAGTACAGTTATATTCCTTAAAACCTAATTGGTTTACCTCAGTAGAACCAACCTTTCATTGCTGAGGATTTTCTAGGATTTCTGATTGCTGGAGGGCTAGCCATTTAGCCTAAACAGCAGATGAGTGTAAACTATAGCCAGCATTAACACTGATTAAACTTAACCTGATTTAAAGTCAGAAATAAAGGCATTTTAGATATTCATATCTCTTTATTAGTCTTTAAGCATCACTATTTTACACCCAGAATCATTTCTAAAATAAAACTCCTCATGCAATCATTTATCTGCTCAAACACTGCATGAAAGTGAAGGAAAACAAACAAAAGAAAACTCTTTAAAAAAAAAAAAAACAAGAGAAAAAAATATAAAAATATTTGAAAAGATGCTGTGATATGGAGCTTTGGAAGCAAATTAAGGATAAATAAGGAGGGATTTCATCCGCCTCCAGAAAACACCAAGGGGCTGCAGGACGTTTGTCTGACCTACCCATCGATAATTAGGTGCTCATAAGGGGCCTTCTTGTCACAGACAGGACAAACCCAGGTGGGTTTCTTCTCATTCATCTGAATGTAAAGCGTTGCGTCGAAGCATTGGAGATGGGAGCATGTCAGCGCCCTGCATGGGATCATCAGCCTCATCTTCCCCAGCTGCAATGGAGAGGGAAACACAAAGCAGGGGTTAGTTTAGCCACCTTAGTAGGATAAACATACCAAAACCAAATGACAATGCAGAACACTGATTAGGGAGAGTTACGTTGTCAAAGACATGTTGGGCAATATATGTGTTAGCTTGACTAGATGGTTAAAATACAACATAACGCTTATAACAGGTGATTACCGGGCAGAGCAGCGACACGCGCAGGCTGGTTGTAGCTATTTCACTGTCGGGGTCTGCTGTCAGCTTCTCTTTGACTGAAGGAAAGAGGGAAAGGAAAACAGCACTGTGAGAAGCAGGCAGGTGGAGCTCTTCTTTGCAGATGTGCTGATTTAGTCTCAGCGAGCATCAGGTCAGAGCTGATAATGAGTTCAGGAGCTCCTCATAATGCACCTGAATCTTACCATGCATTATAAAACAGTTACTGACTGCCTAAATAAACAACAAAAAAAAACGTATCTAAAGTCATAGGATGCTTATAACATATAACATATATGCCTATATCATATAACAACGAAAGATGAACCAAAATCAAACCAATTTTCCTAAATCAATAAGCATAAAGCTGGAGAAAGTCTCAGTAAGCAAACCTAGGAAGGAAACGCAATCCTATGTTGACAGATGAGTTTTATCAAAGCTAGAAACACTCTGAATAATGAAAATTTCCCACATATTTACATACTATGTTAAAGTTTTCTCTAAATACTGAATTTGCAACAAGTAAAATATTAGAGCAAAAAGTAATAGTAGTTGAAGTACAATCAGTAATGTACAAACAAGGCGGCATATCATAAAGGGAGGGGAAAAATTGACAACCATCAAATTCTGAGAAAAAGCAATTTTCGTTTTATTTTAAAAATGAGCAAGTTAAGAAGAAACGACTTGGTTCTCTACCTGACAGTTTCAGAGGTTTTGTGAAGGCAGGCTTTAGACTGGGCCTGTCCTAGAGTTTCTACAGGTAGCTGCATCTTCATATCTGGGCTTCGTTTGGCTGTACTGCTTTGTTCTGTCAGCTAATAAGCTGCACGTCTGAAGGAAGCACATGGCCACTTATTCAGTTAGGCTTTCTGTGACATGAGCATGGGAAACCATTGAGTCCTAGAGTCTTTAGGGCTGCACATTTTCTTTGGGTTAACAGTGCGTTTGGAGGTGCCCTGAATAGAGGAGAAATAATCTCTGGTCACGGCAGAGGCTCAGATTACAGACCTACTGCTGTGAATAGTGACGACAAAGCGACACACTGTAACGCTCTTCTCTTTCTCCTCTGCCCACATCTTCTCCATATCATATCTGCCATCTGCACACTGCTGTTGCAAATTGCTGCTGCTTTTCGGTTGCAAAAAATACTATCAGACAAGTAATGAGTGCACTTATTCGCTGCTTTAGGGGATCGTACTGCACTGTTCAACTAAGCATAAATTTTACCCCTCAGCATACTGGGAGTTGTTCCAGCGTGCAGAGCATGCTTCTTATTTCCACATTCTCTGCAACACACCACCTGCTCAATCTCTATTGTTTACAGCTTGTAGCCTAATTATTGATAAGGACGTCTGTCTGAAGAAACCCCTTCCTTTGACATAAAAAGTTTCTGTGACTAATGTAGCTGTAGACGTAACAGAGGAGTAAGGAAAAATGTAGGACATTGATAATGAGAGGCAGTGCTAGTCATTTAGGGGTCCTAAGCACAAATGTTTTTCAATTATTCTGTATTTGTCAGTCTAATTTCCTTTATTTACCAAATTAATTTTCAGTATTTTTTTAAACAGCTGCAATAAACAAAAGAGAAATCAAAATCTTAAGAAAAACTTTAAGCAATTATGCATCAACAATGGTGCAAAATTAACTTGCACAAAAGATAGCTGTGTTTGACCAATCAGGGGTGAAATTCAACAAAAACAACAGATTTTAGGAGGCATCAAATTAAGGAAACAAATTGAAAGAACTTTAACATTATGGAGTTTAATAAAGAAGTAGGACTCATCCTATAGATGATGTTAAAACAAATTCCTCCCAGGCATGACCGATCAAGTTACTGCATTGCCAGTCGCTCATAAACAAACACCTATTAGAAGGTGTAAACATGACATCCCCATATCCATTCATAACTGCATCCTGATCAGACACTCAACCCTAACCCCCAAACTGCTGTCAGTCAGCAAATCATCCCTCCTATTGAGTGACTGATTACCAAAATAATATCAATTCATCAAACATGTTACTTTCAGACCAAAGTGCTGTCATGACACCAAAAACATGCAGAGATAAAAACCTTAGACAGCTGATAATTAGCATTGTTAGCCAGTTTTTCACATTTTGCGTCTATATGTGCTACTGTGAAATGGTGGTGGTGTAATTTATTTAGGTATCTTAAGGATGTTTATTGTACAAAGCAGAGATGTAACACTGATACAGTTCTGAAAATTACATAGAACAATAGTGCAGTTAGTTGACATAAAGCCTCTGCTGACAAGCATGGCCAAATTATGGGTGCTGGTTATGTTAGAATATCATGAAAAAGTTCATTTATTTCAGTATTTCCATTCAAAAACGTGAAATGTGATAACTATTTATTGCAGGCAGACTGATGGAATCAAAGTGTTAATTTCTTCTCATTTTGATGATAACTGACAACTAATGAAAATATCAAAATTCAGTAACTTAGAAAATTGTGTCACACTCTAATCAGCTAATTAACCTTTACATGGTCTCTCAGTGTAGTTCTGGGGGTTACACAATCATAAGCAGGACTTCTGAGTTGACAGGTGTCCAAAAGATGATCAATGACAGCTTGTACAAGGAGAGCAAGACACAGAAGGTCATTGCTGAAGAGGAGGGCTGTTCACAGAGTTCCACGCACATTAATAGAAAGGGAAGGAGAAGATGTGGTAAGAAGAAAGTGTACAGGCAATAATCAAACCACAGTCTGGAGAAAGTTGGGAAACAAAACCCATCAAGAATGTGGGGGGAGATGCACAAGGAGACGACTGCAGCTTGAGTCGGTGTTTCAAGGACGTTCATTCATTGTGTCAAGCTGCTCTTGAAAAAGAAACGGCATCAGAAGGTTCTTGCCCTGGCTCAAGAGAAAAAGGACCGGACTAATGCTGAGTGGTCCAAAGTTACACTCCCTGCTGAAATTAAAGTTGCATTTCCTTTGGAAGTCAAGGTCCCAGAGTCTGAAGGAAGATAAGAAAGCACAGAGTCCATGTTGCTTGAGGTTCAGTGTAAAGTTTCCATAGTAAGTGATGGTTTGGTGTGCCATGTCCTCTGCTAGGGTTGGTCCACAGTTTTCAGGTCCAAGGTCAACGCAGCCTTCTACCAGAAAGTTTTAAAGCACTTCATGCTCCTGGCTCCTGAACAACTTTATGGAGATTTAGATTTCATTTTTTCCACAGGACTAAGCAACTGCATGCAGTGCCGAATCAATAAATATGAAATTATTACATAGTGTTCAATAAATGATACATTTTTTTAATTAAGAGTAATTTTCATTTGAGACATTCTTGTTTGTCAAAGAACACTATTGCCACCTACTGGTTTGTGACGTCACGTTATCAGCTGTTGATCAAGTCCCAGTGCTGTATCTGGTGTTTGTCACAATGCACTATTATCCAGCTTTAAACATTCTTCCAAATGTTGGCTACATATTAGGTGTTTTTTCTCTGGCCAGAAGTTTTATGGCAAATCCTCCCTCTTCAAGTTGGCAATCCAACGACAACTCCGTTTGTTGAGGATCATGAATCGGAAAGGTGAAATAACACTTCTTTTTTTTTCACTTTTAGCTGATGTATTCCAACATCCAACTGCCATGCACGTGGGCATTGTCAGTTTAACTATAGCTCTGGTGAATTTCAATGGTCAAGTCCTCTGGAAATCTTCAATAATTGTTGTTGATTGCAGATGTGTCTAGTAGCTCCCATTGATTTTGCTTGTAAAGTGGGGAGAATGGCGCTAGGCTTACCGCACCATGACGTCACTGCTGGAAGATGTCAGGAGTGAGGTGTTACTATATTTCGGCAAAAATGGCCGCTCCCAGACTCCGTGATCACAACGAAAATTTTTATTTTTATTTTACTGATCAATGCTAAATTCATTAAATCACTGCAAACGTATTAGTTTTAGGTATAAATAATGATCCATTGGTTATTCCTTGCTGACGTCACCTGACCTTATCCCCATAAAAAAATAAATGGGGTAATGTAAAGAAAAGGATGGGATACCCCAGACCTTACAAAGGAAAAGAAATGAAGGCCACCTCCTAACACATGAGCAGAGCCTCAAGACTGATCAAAACTGTGTCACTCCGCTCTGATGCAGTAATCCAGGCAAAAGAAGCCCCAGGTAATATTAAGTGTTCTATACATTCATACATCACTTGGCCAATATTTCCAGAAATCCATTTTTTGTATTGGTCTAAAGTAATATTCTGCATTTTTAAGACACTGAAATTTTGGGTTTTCAATAGTCAGTTTTAATCACCTAATTAAAAGAAAAAAGCATTTTGAACATATCAGTCTGTGTGTAATGAATGCATATAGTTCACTGTTTGTATGAATATAGAGAAATAGATCTATTTCATGATATATTAATTACATGACCATCACCTACATGCAAAGGCATTCAAATGAGCAGCTTCTGTTACCACCCAGCTGGCTCACAGGGTTGGTTCTAAAGAATCTTTGAAACTGGATTTCTTCTTTACGTTCTATGCAGAGTGCCAGCATTCAAATTGTCATATCTTCTTCAATTATTTTTTTTTTTTTTCATAAGTTTGACCTCATTGGAAAGGATCTGTAAATAACTTTAAACTGTCCCTGGTAGACTTGTTGATGGGTTTGCAAGAATCTGTTGCATATTTCAAAAGGTTCTGAGCTAAAAATGCACTAAATATAAAAAAAAACTAGGAGCAGATATAAAGGGACTTTCATATATTATGCACACCTGTAAAACGGCCAGGTTTTTCCAGATACATTAAACTGTTGAAAATTGACCTTTTTCAACCCAGTTTAGCACCAATTCCTCTTTGGTTGGAGTAACATTGGGAGGTTATCTTTTGTCCAAAGCTTTCTTAGCGTTAACTCAAACATTATCTGTCAGATTTTTCCTTGGAATCTAGATCTGCATTTTTTAAAATCTCTGATTTTTTTTTCTCTGGACAGCCTCTTCTAATCCATGTGGAAACATCCATTGAATCACCGTGATAACTAAAAATAAAAATTATTTTCATTCTCAGCTTGCCTGTATTCTTCAGAATATTTTGAGTTCAACCTGACAGGGACTTGTTCCTAATGTCAATATCTTTGCTAAACCACTCATATCCATGTATAGAAGCACTATGCTGCCACCACTGTGTTTCCCTGTTAGTATAGAGCTCTCTGGACACCCAGTCTTTGCTTTTGTGGAAAAGCTATCTGGAACTGGACACCTTAAAGATGAGTTTTCTTTTCATGGACTGGGGATAAGGATGCAATGGGAGCGAGATCAGACGTAGAGAGAAGAAAGAGCGCCCATAAACTGTTTGTGTTTGAAAGACTCAATTATAGTAATGTAGAAGAGAAGTGTGAGGTTGTTTAGTTTATTTCTGAATCCAATTGCAATGAGAAGACTCTCCTCTTGTGTTTTTCTGCAAATACTAGTATTTTTTATGATTAAACTGAATCCTTTAATTTCCTTTTCAGCTTATTTTCAATCTATATTTAAGTAAAAACCTTTTTATGTCCAAGCATGTGCATTTCCAGGTAGGAGTCCCTTAACTGTGATGCAACATTTCTGGCTCTGGTCGGGGTAAACTTTCAGAGTAAAGGAGTCCATTTGTGCATGAAAAGGATAACAATCTTCTTAAATGTAAAAATGCAACATATGAATAAGTGTGGGTATGATTTCAGATTTCTATTATCATTGGTTTGGATCTGAAACCCATCAGAGGGTTCAGACGTTCTGCTACAACAATGCAGAAGAACAGCAGCTCTAATTAGTTGTCTAAAAAGTGAATTTCTTATTTAAATCCCCTTGAAAATACAGACAACACTACAAAACAAAACTCTCAGTTGTCTTTTCTTTCCACCACTTGTGATTAAATATAGAGAATAGATCATTTGCAGCTCTTCATCTTCAGAGCTGGGTGTAGCTCTGAATCAGGACAGTTTTAGCCCTAAAGCATTCCAGCTTCTCGGATCAGTTATCCTGCAAAGAAAAGGCCTGGCAGTTCTTACTGAGAGCTCTGGAGTGGTCAGGGTTTCTGATGCCTTTTGCTCGCAGTCTCTGCAGCAGCACCGTGGATGACTGCTGCTTCACCAAGTAAACAGCCATGGAGTAATTCTGCAGACACAAATTAAAACAGCATTTATGAGTTTTGAGATTTCTGAATGTTGCTGCTCTCTACGGTCTGAACATAACGAGAGTGGTGGTCTGGTGTTTGGGGCATGGAGCTTTCGTCCTGGAAAGTCTCTAAGCTCTAAATCCCACTGACCACCACTCTGGGTCCCTGAGCAAGGGCCCCAAAGTATTCCACAGTGCCCTGCTCCCTGGGATTAAGCTAAATGTTGGGGAATAATTTCACCGTAAGTAAAGAAAGAACAAGAAATTTATTGTTTTTCTGCTAAAATACTAAACTAATTCGGATTCTAATGTAAAATTTTTATATTTGCTATTAATTTTTAATTGTAATTGCTTTCTTAGAGTAATTTGAATAAAAAGAGATGCCCAAACTCTGTTTTTATTGGCTGCTTGGAACATATCTTTGCAGCTGTTTGGTAATTACTTCCTGAATTGGCTGCACAGATAATTAGTAATAAATACTGTTTGACTGAGTCAGATCTATGAACTTCATACATTTGCAGATTTGCATCTTTAACACTAGGATTTCACTAACCAAGCCAGCCACACCCACTGTCCCCAACTGGTGCAGATTAACCCCACTGCTAATCCCAGTGGGGTTTTATTTATTTATTTATTTTTTTGCCAAATCTGGCTAAAAAAATAAATAAATAAAATCTGGCAGTGGGTCTACAGATTTGGGCTTGCAAAATAAGATCAGATCACAGAGGACAGATTTTAAAGCCAGGTAAGAATAGAGGAACTCTGTATCTGAATCAACAATGATGTATAATAATACCTGATCTGAACAGACAGAAAGCATATTTGTCTGAAAAAATTCAGAATGAATTTTCAGAGGCGTTTTCAGTAAAACTGGGATATAACAAACTCATTTGTTTCACTTCATTAAGCAGGTGATGCCTTGATTATGGACGTAAACAGAGAAGTGCTTGTTGATTAAATTCATAGAAAGCTAATTAAACGATAAAAGTCTAAAGGAATTTAAAAAAAACATACAAAGTTAGTGGGAGAAATTGTGACGAGTTTAAATCAGAGGTGGATAATCCGAACCCTGCCTAGTTTTCCTTCATCCTGTTGGTTTACCCGGTGATCAGCTGCTGGAAATGCAAACACTTGGAACTAATATCTGTCCAGGCTTTTTACTCTCCAGATCTGGAGCTCGATTATCCACCTCTGCTCACTCTTGTTGGCCAAATCTTTTTAATGTAATAATATGAAATGTCAAGAAGAAAAACAGACGTGTTTAGCTCCTACCCTCCCAATCTCTGCCGTCCACGAAACCACGATGGTGTTTGGGACTGTAGTGGACAATCTGACGAGTGAGGTAATGTTGATCGGCCGGCTCAGCCGCTTAGGCTCGACGCCATTTTTGGTTGGAGGAAGATAACCCTGAAAATCAGAGAGAAACCTCAGACTCCCAGTAAAACATCAAATCTTTCATGTTTGCTGATGCCAAGTCAACCAGAACTCCTCACCGGCAAGTTGCATGGCTTCCCGTTGACTTTGACACAAAGATTGGAGGGGAAATGGTCTTCCTGAGGACAGCTCGTCTCCGACAGACAAAACCGGAGCTGAACCTGAACCGAGAAGTCACATTTGGTCCCCGAGATGTCCCTTTGAAGAAAGGTGATGATTATTATCATGATAGCCTTATGTGTTTGTGGATTATTCCATATCGGTGTCCTTACATAGAGCTGCTGATCTGCTGGACCTGCTGCGGCGTCAACGCGAAGGCGAAACACGTCTCCTGAAACCGCTGGCTGTTGTCTGACGCTGCAGAGAAACAAAGAAGAAAGGATTTACTCACATAAATCTCACCGTCAGAAGATCTGTTACAGATTATAGCTTTTAGATTCACATCTAAAATCTATGGTTGAACACACAACATGACATATTATTTCTAAGGGCTGTTCCTCTTCTAACACTCAGCACTCTTTGACCCGGGGCCAGCTGACCCTCCCAGCCCAACTATTACCTCCTGCTGCACTGCTGCTTTTTAGCTTTACCTACTAACACCTGCACAGCACTTTGCACATTCAAACATATCTATATATTTATCTAGAGAGTTCCTTGCTTTTCTACTTGTGTGCCATTAAATCACTTAAATAAAATGCTGCTGTCATTTTGGCGTTTCTGCTATTTGCACATATCCATTACTTTAAAAAAAAGTCCACTGCGGTAAATTGGTTATTTATTCTCCAGATGCAAAGTATTTATATTATAAAAAGACTGTACAGTACAGTATTTTTTGCTTATTTATGTCCCTTATTCTGTTATCTTTATAAACTTTTTAACGTCCACATTTGAGCGACCACTTTTCTATGATCTTTTGGTGCTGTGACACCACAATTTCACCACTGGGGGACAATAAGGGATTTTCTCTTCTTACATTGCCCCTTGGGGATAAAAAAAGTTATTGAAATGTATTGAAAACCTTCTGATCAATGATAGTAGCAGCATTAATAAAGAAGTCATGAAACGAGTTTAAAATTAAAGCGTAAAAGTTCAGCATTTTCTGTTGAAATATACCAAAAAAGGTCTTAATGCAGCAACAGCAGTGTGATGGATGATGCTCCCACCACATAATGTTAGTATTGTTTTCTTGCTTTATAATATATTACAGTTTATGTTTAAGGTGGTTATTTCTTTTAGACAGGTATTTTCTAATGGATGCACACTTTAGTTAATGTCTGTTTGAATGGTTTATTTATTTGCACTTTTGTTTGAGGTGCTGCTGATACAAACCAGCTTTAGGAGGAAACCTGGAGCATACCATTTGCTTTTTGAAAGACTGACGGCGGAGACCTGCTCCAAGTTGTTTTCAATTGGTGAATTTTGTCACTTAAATACTCACTTTTTATTGTTTCTTCTAAGTAAAAGTTAGTTTTGCTTCATTTGTTTCATAGAATGCTTAAGTTAATTTTGTATTTATTGGTTCTTCTGGTATGTCATGCCTCCCTCATGTGGTAGACTTGGGTTACTCCATCCCTATTTAAGCAGCCTTTAGTTCTTTGTTTGCAGGTCAGTTTCTTTGTTTGAGTTGGTTCCTCAGTTGACCTCAGTTAAGTTGGGCCGAGATCCATATTATTCATTATTTAAGTTATTTTGTATTGCTTTTGAGCCTGTGTTAACAATTTTTGACACTATTAAATGAAAGTACTTTTTCAAATTTTGAACACCTTTTGTCCTTATTCATATTCATATTTATTTTGCCCCCCCCCAGCTGGAGACATTGTAATCTATTTTATTTATTAAGCGCATCTTAAAAAAATAAAAGACTTATTAGACTTAATCATAGCAAGCATTAATTTCTTGGAAGAGTCCAGAGATCAGCAGCTCCTAATTCTGCAGATTTAACATCAATTCTGGAGGTTGCTCATCCATCTGTGAGCTTTTCTTTTGCTGATAAAATGAAAACCCTACAGTGGATATCATTAAGCTTTTGTGCTAAAACACAAATACAAGGACGGAAGATCTTCAAATATCTCCTTCGCAATGGAAAGACTTGCTAACGAGTGCCTGAGTGTCAGAAAAAGACCTCACACTGAGGTGAGGATAAAAACCTGCTCTATTTATAGGCCCGCCCACAGGTGGTGGAAATAACGGTGCATCTAACTACGGCCAGCAGGTTCATAAAGTTACAAAATAAGTTTGTGTAGGAGGCTAGAAACAAAGAGCTGGTCTGTATTTAAATGTAATCATAGCGATGGCGTTCATTTTCTTTAATAATACTTCTACTTTAAAAGGAGCTTTGTCTGAATATAAAACTTCATCAGGGGTAAAAAGGTTTGGATTTATCGCCTCAGAGCCGCTCATGAGCTTCCTGATATCCCTGCTCTATCATCTGGGCTCTGCTTCCATATACTAGACCCAGATGCTTGATGACTATCTAGAGGCTACTTTGGTTCATTATAGAGAAGTATGAGCATTAGGCTTCCAATACAATCTTTTACTCTACTTTGGATTCTTATAAAGAGAGAATTTTAACAAAAAGGAGCTAAACTGAGGGCTTTAATGAGTCACAGCATAAAATATACAGATGGAAAGAAAAAAGGGTCAGAAAGAATTACGGAGACGTTCTTCTCATATGATGCATTTTTAAAACATGCCAAACTATTTTCCCTCAGAGAGGACACATCATTTGAGCCTCTCGTTTTGAATCAATAAGAATATATATCATGCAGAATGTAGGCGAGTTGAGGCTTCTGCCCAATAGTGAGAAGAACCTTGTCAGCACATGTTTTCAAATGATTCGCTGCCAATCAAAACTTGTTCTGAGAAGTAGTTCAGTTATTTCACATTTCGCAACAGAACATATTGGACACAATATTTAGTGGATTTATATATTAACAGTGTCATGAAAACTTGGCTTAAACTGATATATTTAACCATTTTGCTGAGCTTTAAAGGTCAAGCAGGTAAATTAGCCTCCGGTTTTTGAATCACTTCTGAAAATATAATCATTTACGATGGTATGAGCATTCATGATTTTATTTCCTGACTAAATGTGTTATTTTTTCTTAATGTTTTTATTGAAGCATTTTCACTGCACTCTACTACTTGCTCTCTGAGCTGCTTCAATCATGTTTTCATTTGTCTTGTTAAAATATTTTACTCTGTGGGTTTTATAAATAATTTATTAAAATTATGAATTTTAGCGGTTGGGTGCTAAAGCTAATCTTGAGTGGTGAGTTTTGCCATTATAGAAAATAAATAATATATATTACCATAATGTTAAGCAACAATGTCACAGGTGCTTATTTCTCCAACATAATGCTGCCTTGAATTTACATGCTTCAAATTTCTGTATATTCGTCATTTTTTCTCACCTGCCGGGACCTTTGCAGGCTCGCTGCAGGTTTCTACCTGCAGCAGTCCGTTTGTAGGAGGCAGGACACACCCTGATCCTCGTTAATATAGGCATACATTCACATCTACAGACATCTTAACCTAACGACCATGCTCTTAGAAGGAGCTGGAGTACAGCAGAGTTTTAAGAGCCACAGCATGCATGTTACCTTTCACAATATTTGAATAATGAATGAGAATTCTCATCAGGCTGGAGCTGCCTGAACTTTTCACAGCTCTGAATCCGTGCAGAAATTCACCCGTCGTTTTTTCATCAGTATGTTCTACTGTGCCATCCTGTACAGTCATGCTGTTTAAACTCCTATAGAGAAGGCAACATGACTAAATAGCTGGAAAATATTTTAGTGAAAAGTTATCCTGCACCCATGCATATTTAGTCTGCATGTTTGATATCTTATTGTGTAGATTTTCTTGATCTTTTTTGTCTTCATAAACTCGGACCTTTAGTAAGGCAGAACGTACCCAGAGAATCTGAGATTGCAGGGATTCAAACTCTCAGCAGCATTAGGTCCATTCTGCTAATTTGTTTGCATGTAGGCGTTGAGGGGGCTGAAAGCTATAGTTCCTATGGAGGATTTAACAAACCAGTCCTGATCGTCCTATCATCTGGTTTTCAAAAAGTAATTAATTTTCTCCGTAATGACCCGTCTCACCTCCCACCGTTTATCAATTGTATGTGATGCATTTACCTTTGCATCCATAGCGCTTTGTCCTTTGAGCTGCAGCCTGTGTGCTGCAGAACAAACACAAAGCAGGAGTGTGCTTTCCAACAACAGTCTCTCTCCTCTCCGGGCACACAGGTTATAAATAGAAAGTGCTCTCTCTCTCTCTCTCTCACTCCTCCAATCACTCTGAAACTCACCCTCTCGTCTGTGGTGGTGGATTTCTTTCTGGTGTCTTAATGTGCACGGTCAGGAGATCCAAGATGGACTCCTTCATCTCCAGAAAAAAATCTGACAGTGGCTTATTTAAGATGTAAATAAAGAGCGTAAGTATTAAAAGCTGAACTATAACCACAAGGCTTCCCTCCTTTCATTATTATTTATGTTTAAAGGGGATCTGTCCCATTCATCCTCTATTCTACTAAAACAAACTCCAGATGAAGGTGCTTACATCCTTAAAAGGAAACGAAAAAATGTCTAAATGTTTTATTTGCACAGGGCAGGATCATCTTTCTCAGGTAAATATGATGTAGTATCAGTATCCGGTTAGCTAAGCTTTACATAAACACCAGAAACAAGAAGGCTTTCTGAGTCCAAAGGCAACAAAATCTGCCTTCCAGCTGCTCTAAAGCTCATTAATGAAGAACGCTTGAGTCCCTGTTTACAGGAGGATGACAGGAATAAGCACAGCGGATGATGGAAAGGAGTGAAGGATCAGCCCAGTTTAAAATCCCTCATCCTTCAGATTGATAGCTGGGCTGAAGAGGCTTTGATGTGGGGAAATACATTTTTCTCTCATCGTTGTTCTCACTCAGCAGCAGAAACAAAGTGCATTTAAACATTAAGTTAGACAGAAAGCAGATAGTTTATTTATGTCTGCAGGATAACCTCAGCACCTCATCTATTCCTTTAATTTATATTTCTGCAGAGTACTGGAGTGCAGGACTTTGTTAAAGGGACATACAGATATCTTTCCATCCTGTTTTCATGAGGACTCCAAACCTTTACCCTGGACAGGCAGATTCAGCAGAGTTAGATTAAAAGCAACCTCTGAACTTCACTGTGGCTCAGGTGCTCATCAGAGCATTCAGTTCAGACACAATTTCCACCCTGACTCATTATTAATGAGCGGTTTCCTTCCTCTCGTGCAGAAGCCGCTCGACTAAATCAGCAGTAGCAGAGCACCAGCTTTAAGTTCTGAATTTTCTATGTATGAATTTTTTATTTGCTTGAGCTTTTTAATAGCGATTAAGATAAACGTAACAAAGCAAAGAGGCAGAGATAAAACTTTATAGCTTCTAATTCAATGTGTATTCTCTTTGCAGCAGAGTTCACATTAGGAACTCCCATCTTTTATCTCAGGCTTTATTGTCTCTAAAAGTCGAGTAAATAATCTAATTTTCTTCACTCAGTGATTAAGTTAATAAGTGAGCAGAAACTTTAATTACTTGTTTTGTCTTTAGTGCAGCAATAACTATTATAGCAACAAAGCGTTGCACATCATTCTGGATACAGTGGGGGAAATAAGTGTTTGACCCCTTGCTGATTTTGCAGGTTTGCCCACTTACAAAGAATGCAACGATCTACAATTTTAATCATATGTACATTCTAACAGTGAGAGACAGAATCCCAAAGAAAATTCCAGAAATTCACATCATATGAATTTATTAAAATTGATAACAATCTGATGAGGAAAGACACAGAACAATAAAACATAAAGGATCCATCATTTAGAGCTGCTGATAGTGAACTGGTTGGACATCCCTGTTCTAGACATTGATGGACAGTATGTAAAGCTTTTTGGGCAAACAGAGAATCCACATTGTTATAACAGCTGCTATACACTGACTCATTTACACTTTATGGAGGAACCCATGCTGGTGAAATACTGTAGACTATAAAATAACAATATGATCATTTAATTCATTCTAAATCAGGAAAAGTTTTCTGGTAAACAAGGTTATCGTTGAACTAAAACTGATGAAATTATGAAAAACTAGAATGATAACATTTTTTGTTAACTGAAAGAACAATTTAAACTAGACCTTGCAACAAAAAAACAAAAAAACTGAAAACTAACAATATATAATAAGAGTTTACAAATCTAATTAAAACTAACTGAGTTAGAGCTGAAACAATTAATCAGATTAATTGTGATTAATTGATTATTGTATAATATAATCATTAAATAATCTAGTTTTAAAAATCATATATTGTGATTTCTTGATTTTATTTTTTTTTAGATTATGTCTCTCATAGTGGACATGCACTTATGATGACAATTCCAGACGACTCCATGATTTCTAAATGGGAGAACTTCCAAAATAGCTGGGTGATCAAATGCTTATTTACCCCCCTTGTATATACAGTACATAAAATTAACCTGGAATTAAAGCAAGTTACATGGCTTATTACAGAAATTAAAGCTGAAATTTCCATTGGTTTACTTTAGGTGATCCTGCCCACTTAAAATGAAAAAACAAAAAAACAAAAAAAACTTTTTATTCTTAAGATGTGTAGTATGCTGTATGTGCAAGTCCTGCTTTAGTCAAGATTAGTGTCCTGCTTTGGAAGGAATGTGACATTATACCTTTAAGACTCAACTTTTCGTTCACATTAAAGCATTCACATTTTGCACAATGAAATGAGCTAAAGCTTGTGAAACGTTATAAATTCCTATAACTCCCTGTCACTCTTTAATTACAGGGTTTTTTTGTGATTCTACTAATATAAATTATATCATACTATAAGCATTTCATGATTAGTATCCATAAGTAAGAAATTCTTTTAAATATCACAAAAAAAAACAATCATCACACGCAACATTGCCCTGTGCAGTGAACGCATATGTGAAACTGTGTGCATGTTAGGGAGCAGGGCTGTGAGTTTCATTGCTCTAGAAGCCTGCGATGGTAAATAATTTGGGCTGCCTGTTTGTTTATTTATTTATGCACCTTTAGCTGAACTTTTTTAAAAGACGTTTTATTAACCATATTCTTCCAAATACAACTCTTAAATGTACCTTTTTTGTAATAAAACAGATTTGATAGTGATATATTAAACCGGTATTGAACAGTAGCTAGATCATGCACCAAAACACCTAAATGTTGTTTTTCAAAAAAAGACGGCTCACACATCCAGCAGGCTGAGATGCTATAAGAGCCCAAATGAAATAATAAAAAGATTAACGTATTCCTTGTTAAATTTTTATTATATTCAATTTTACTCATGGCAAACAAAAACTGTCTCCATTTCTCCATATTATGTAAAACAATTTGTGGGGGACGACAGTTCACAACAAAGAAGAAAAGATTGGTCTAATTGATTTACAGTATATGTTTGATTTGATTATAAGCGCGAAGAGTCCGCAATTTCACAAGCCCACAGCTTAAAGGGAACATTGCTCCTAAGCTCTTTAAATGCTCAACCATCTTGCCATAAACATGGCAGTTAGCTATTAGCACGTTGGTCAGTATATATGACCTGAACACAGTGGAAGAGAAAAGAAGATGGAGGAGAGGCTGTGACATGCTGCGGGGGTCGCTCAGACGAAAGTACCTTATCTTGTAAATATAACACGCGCCGCTTCCTCTGTTTGAATGGAAATATAGCGCTTTATATTTCTCAACTATTAGAGGAAATACAGCAGGATTCAACTGAAGGCGAAAAAAGTTCAGATGATCTTTCACACCAACCCAAAAGAAGCAGATGTCCGATGAAACAAACTGATCCGTATATTAAACAGCTCTGTAAAACTGTCCTTAAATGGTCCATTTTACAAGCAAAGCACTGAATTTCACATCCATTTATTCAGTCTGAGAGCTCTGCTGCTCTTAAAGCTGCACTTTCTTTTATTCTGCCCTATGATTATCGTGTATACAGCTGCTAACCTGAGTTAATGATCTGGTACTCTGAAAAACACGTTTAAAGGAGAAATGCTTGGGTTGCATTTTTCTAAATCTATCGATCAAAAAACAAACAATTAAATGTGATAAGCTAAGTAAGCTGTGAACTTTAAACATTTTTCCTGCAGAATAAGGGGCTCAGCTCAGGGCCTTGCCTGTGGTCACCAAAGCGTATTCCAACAGTGTAAGAAACGCAAACCTAGAAAGTTTTTCATTCCCCCCCCCAAGACAAGTTGCATGACTTAAACTTCAGGGAATGTGCTCGACTATATAGTCCGTCTTTAGCACAACATTGGAGTTGCTGGAGTTTATTAACTTGTTAGTGGCTTTGCTACTTTTTCTCTGCACCACAGGCACAAACACACAAAGAAAAAAAAATCTGCAACAAAAGGTCAGATCTGGATGCTTCGCTCACACTTCAACACAATGACAACTAAAAATCGCTCTACAAACATCAGTTGCTGCCCCTCTGACAGCTGTAATTACCTTTATTATCAGCATATGGACGTTATAAAATAAGAAAACCTGACAGGCTTCATTTAGACCTAGGACCAGAAATGTTGGCATTTAAAGGTTTCTGGGTAGTCAGCTCGCTTTGCAACCTCCATCATGGAGTGCAGCAGGCATTTCAAAATGCCTTTAGGCCATGGCTTCATAAATCATCTACACCAACAACATTTTATCCTTAATTTGCTGAAAAAAAAATCTATATCAAATTATTCTTTAGGGCAGAAAGTGTTTCCTTTTTTTTTTTAGGATATGAACCAAAAGGACCGGAGCTGCAAATGTTTACAATTTTTAGAGGTCGAGTTTGTCAGATTAAACAATTCGAGGAGATGTTGATGAACCAGGAATAAAGGCGGTTTAAAAGGCTCTGAGAGATGAAAGCCATTCACAACAAGCTGTTTATAGATGAATGCAGCCAAAGCTCTTTTTGTTGATGTTCATTTGCTGCGAGACGGCAGAGCTGTTTACAGTGAGATGAAAATTTTGCTAGATGAGGGTCGCTCAGGGGTCAGAGTACGAGCTGGTAAATATCAGGTTATGTTTTCACACAGAGCAAAGTGGTCAAAGGCTGCAGCCAGAACAACAAACCGCTATGACATCCTAAATAATGTGAATGCAGGGGATAACGAAACCGAGCACACTCCCTTTAGACCGGCTGGTTTCAGCGACGCAGAAACTAGATAGAAGTATATTGACACATTTAATGTGATGTATTCTTTAAAGTTCTTTAATGATCCTTTTAATCCAATTAATAGTACATCTTATGTAGCTAAACTTTGCCTGAAACTTGCTTGTTTTTATTTTAATAAAAAGCCAGAATGCAGATAGAATGTAGTTGGTTTGGATCCTGAAAAACTTTTCATTTTATAACCCACAAAACTGGCTTAAAGAAGCATTTAGCTTAAATTTTCTTAATCCTCCTTTTGCACAGTGCCCTGTGTAAAACATATGTAATAGGACTCAATAAATACACTACTCAAAAAAATTGAAGGAACACTTTGTAATCAGAGTATAGCATCAAGGTAATTAAACTTCTGGGATATTGGTTTGGCCAGGTAAGTAGCAGAGGGGGTTGTTAATTAGTTTCAGCTGCTTTGGTGTTAATGAAATTAACAACAGGTGCACTAGAGGGGCAACAACGAGACGACCATCAAAACAGGAATGGTTTTATAGGTGACACTGACATTTTATCCCCTCCTCCTCTTTTCTGCTCTTTGCTTTTGGCTAATGTCACTCTCCCTAATGTTAGCATGAGGTGCTACCTGGACCCTACAGAGGTTGCACAGGCAGTCCAGCTCCTCCAGGATGGCACATCAATACGTGCCATTGCCAGAAGGTTTGCTTTGTCTCCCAGCACAATCTCAAGAGCATGGAGGAGATTCCAGGAGACAGGCAGTTACTCCAGGAGAGACGGACAGGGACGTAGAAGGTCTACAACCCATCAGCAGGACCGATATCGGCTCCTTTGTGCAAGGAGGAGCAGGAGGAGCACTGCCAGAGCCGTACAAAATGACCTCCAGCAGGCCACTGGTGTGAATGTCTCTGACCAAACAATCAGAAACAGACTTCACGAGGGTGGCCTGAGGGCCTGACGTCCTCTAGTGGGCCCTGTGCTCACTGCCCGGCACCATGGAGCTTGACTGGCATTCGCCACAGAACACGGAATTGGCAAGTCCGCCACTGGCGCCCTGTGCTTTTCACAGATGAGAGCAGGTTCACCCTGAACACATGTGACAGACGTGAAAGGGTCTTGAAAAGCCGTGGAGAACGTTATGCTGCCTGTAACATCATTCAGCATGACCGTTTGATGGTGGGTCAGCGATGGTCGGGGGGGCATATCCATGGAGGGACGCACAAACCTATATAGGCTAGACAACGGCACCCTGACTGTCATTAGATATCGGGATGAAATCCTTGCATCCATTGTCAGACCCTATGCTGGTGCAGTGGGTCCTGGGTTCCTCCTGGTGCACCAGGCAATGCCCGGCCTCATGTGGCGAGAGTATGCAGGCAGTTCCTGGAGGATGAAGGAATTGATATCATTGATTGGCCCCCACGCTCGCCTGACCTAAATTCAATAGAACACCTCTGGGACATTATGTTTCCCTCTGTCCGACGCCGCCAGGTTGCACCTCAGACTGTCCAGGAGCTCAGTGATGCCCTGGTCCAGATCTGGGAGGAGATACCCCAGGACGACATCCGTCGTCTCATTAGGAGCATGCCCTGACATTGTCAGGCATGCATACATGCACGTGGGGGCCATACAAATTACTGAATACCATTTTGAGTTGCTGCAATGAAATTTAGGCAAAATGGACTAGCCTGCTGCATAATTTTTTCACTGTAATTTTTGGGGTTTCTTTGAATTCAGCCCTCTGTAGGTTGATCATTTTCATTTCCATCAAATGATGTGGCATCCTTTTGTTCCTAACACATCACCCAGTCCATATCAATATAAATAAACAGCATGATTTTCCCCCCCATTAAGATCTGATGTGTTTTCAAAGTGTTCCTTTAATTTTTTTTGAGCAGCGTATATTTCATGTATTATTTCAGAAGTTTGATTTCCATATCTCGGGTAGTGAAATACGGAATAAAGCCCAAGTCTTGATTTAGATAAGTACAATTACAAAACATATTTGCAGACTTTTAAAGGCTGGTAGTTTCTTGGATTTATTCCTCCATAAGAGTAGAAAAATAAAACAAAACAAGATGCAGCATTGCAGGGTCACTTCCAGCCACTGTTATGATGAACTACAAAACTGATTAATGTGCGTTTGTCAAATGCTAAGTTTGATTAAAGCTGCTCTGAAAACTGAAGAGCCAGAAAAAGCCAGACCTCATAAACCATTTCAGTTTATGATTAATTAATGCAAGACTAGTACAGCCTCACTGCTGATTTTAAGTAAAAGAGCTCATAATTACATTTTGACAATTATTTCACAATAAAACACCTAATTGGACCAGAGGGTGCATCTGTTTCTGAACACCTTAAAAAGCTTAGCCCAACCAAACAGCAAATCAGAGGACATGCAAAAAAAAAAAAAGTGAGGTTTTAATGTAATAACATTAAATTGCTTTTCTTTACCGGAGCTTAATAATCCCTAAAGGCAGCTTCACTAAATATTAAATATGACAGGACTTAAATGTACTCATTTCCCTTTTTTTTTGCATTCCCTAATAAAGTAGAATATTCCAAATATTTAAGGAAGTCGTGAAGTAATGAGGTTCATGTTTTCTTTATCAACACGGAGTCAGGCCTGACATAAATAAGAGAGAAAAGAAAATAGAAAATTAGACGAAGCTTATGCAGCCCAAGGCCATCGTCTCAGTGAAGGGTTTACACGACACAGCCCTGATTTACTGTGCTCACCAAACTGCTTGGGATTTTTCCTTTTTTGTGACAAAGAGATTAAATCAGCTAGAAATGCAGATAAAAACCTAATATATTGTTTAATATCTTATCAGTTGGCAAAGGTTCAAATAATACAATTGACTTTTAAATCATAGATATTTTCATAGAAAAGTTCATGTGGTAACTCTAGCATTTATAAACAGTTTTAATCACATATTAAAGAAGCTAATTAGAGTGCTTTAAAAGTGAAATGTTTTGTAGACTATCAGTTACAGACCTGACAGCTTAGTTCATGTTTTAGTCTCAGCTGTCCTAGTTGTTGCTCTGATTGGGTGTGCAGGGCACTAACCACTGTGGTGCAGTGTTGGTTTATCAAATAATTGATCTAGAGAGTGAAATCCTGTACTTTACTGTACTTGTGCAAACTCCCCTTCATCGCTTGCAGTGAAAGACCCAAAATAAACTCTATAAACCACCTGATTCTGACTCATTCATTAATGTAGGCAGACCAGGTTCTGAACATTTTGGCATTTAATTGACCTTACTGGCTGCAAAGAGCGGGTTCCTGTTAGGCCTGCTCAAAAATAGAGACAAATCAATCATCTAGATTAGTTTGATGCAATATCAACATCTCTCAATAGAAAAATGGGAAAATTTCTGATTTTATTATCTGTATACGTTGGTTTACAGTGTGCATTATGAGTATATCTGTAATAGACGGGCACTTAATAATCTTAGATTTATTCAGCTCCCGACTGTAAGTGGATCAGCCAGTGGAACAATTGATGTGACTCTTGTCAATTAACCTGGGAGGCAACTGACCAATCAGCAATTAGGATTTCTCCCTTAGAGAAACGCTCTTTTTCTGAAGAAGCCTTTGTCTCTCTAACAACTTTAGGGTTTTGCATTAGGAAGGCAAAGCCGACACAAGTTTTGTGTAAAAAAAAAAAGTTTTTAGAGGGTGGAACACCATTTATTCTATTTCAGAAACTGAAAAGGAGTCTGATAAAGAGAGCAACGTGACAGAGGCCAGCTGAGAATAACAGTGATAAATGGAAGCTACCTGTTGTTTGCCTCTACAGTGGTAACGAACAATCCTTAAGTCTTGTCATGACTCATTTTTTGCTTATATTTATCATGAAAATCATGAAATTGAAGAAAATTGTTTGGGGATTCTTTTTCAGGGCTGGACGAAAGCAACTATACGAAAAGCAACCAATAAGAATTAGAAATATCTGGCCACTTTGCAGTGTTGGAAGAAACTTGTAAGGTTAATTTATTATACAAATGTTTTCAGCAGATTGGCTACAAATATTTGGGCACGGTCAGGTGTGAAAGACAGACAGGTATGGCAAGCCGTTTTAATATAAATTCCGTTATAACACCTTTACATTCAAGATATCTCAAATTTTTTTATGACTAGACGATTTAGCGATTTAAGATATCTCTAATTATATTTTGACTAGTCAAAATACCTATTCGAGTATCTCTGATTACATTCTGACTAGTCGAAATGACGTCATATTTACCATTAACTTGTATGGAGACGACAATTTAAGATATCTAGAAGGAATTACTGACTATCTGAAATACACATTTCAGATATCTACAATTAAATTACGACTAGTCATAAAGTAATTTCAAGATATCTCGATTATAGTTTTGACTAGTCATAATTCTAATAAAAGATATCTCAAATGCCACCATAATTCATGATATCTTAAATGTATTTTAGGATAGGAGACATGCAGTTTTGACTAGTGAAAACTAAATTATAGATATCTTAAGAGCAAATAATGATTAGACAAAAATAAATTTAAAGATATTTTGAATTGTAATTTCGACTATTCGAAATTCCTTTAAAGATATCTCTAAATTAATTAAAGATATCTTGAATTATTCATCTTTCTCATTAAAGATATCTTAAATTGACATTCTAACTAGTCAAAATGTGTAATGATCTTTTTAATGGGCTTCCAGGAGGATCATTCCTAAAAAATTCCTTACTTTCAGTTAAATCCAAAGGAGGAAAAGTTAAATCAAAATATGACACTTTAAATGACAAATCCGGTGTAGTAATTTGAGATATCTTGAAAGGAATTTTGACTAGACAAAATGTAACTTAAGATATCTTGAATTATTATTCTTCCTAATCAGAATGTAAATACAGATATCTTAAATTACCATTCCGTATAGTCAAAATGTGGTTTTGTCTAGTCAAAATGTATTTTAAGATATCTGGAAGGTAATTGTGGATGGCCAGACGAAACCAAATTCATTTCAAAAAGGCTTGCCATATTCAGTGGGAACAAACAGAAATGGAGAAATTCAGCAGGAACTGGTGGTAGCAGCATTTTAAAAAGCTGTCCAATGCAGAGCTCTATAGTAGAAGGTACAACTGCCTACTTAACAGCTTAATTACAGAATTATACATTGCTGGATCCTGTAGATATGTCCCACCAAAGTGGGTCCCTTCCTAAACAGGGTCTGGAGAGCCGGGTCAACAACAGGACTTTACTTCACAGAGAACTCCCTTATTAGGAAATGTTTCTTCCTTTCTCTGTTTATTCAAACATCTCTTCATGTTGCTGTCCTCTGTAGAATACAGCACTGTTTAAGCTGCTCTCAAGCTTCTATATCCATATATTTGCTACACACCACAGGAACTCCAAAACACACAGATTCCTTCATGAGTTGTTAAAAAAAAAATGCATCACTTATAATAAAAAAAACACAATTCAGTCCAAATTTTCCAAGAACAAACATAATTACAGACCGTTTCATAGAAATTATTCTCCAAAGCAAAAGCCACCGATTCTGAGTCTTCTTTTTGAATGCTGCACAGATTTCAAACTACAGACATAATATAAATGTTCTGCGTTAAGCTGTATTAATAAAATGGCAGCTAATTAGTAGAAAAAGCACTTGAGGTCTACATATGCTGGAACCAATTCGTGAAAATTGTTTGAGGGAGAGCAAACTATGAATGGCATCATGTTTGTGTCTGATATCTGTAATAAGGCATATTTCTCCATGAAGGACAGACATCAAGGGAGACGAGACAGAGTGCAAACCGTTAGGTCGTCATGGCAATCAGGGAGACGATGGAGTGGCTAAGACCATTGAGCAGAGGATGCTGGCAGGGCCGAGCTGCAGGCTGCATAACCTTTATTCCCCAGACTGAAAAGACTCTGTGGAGAGCTCAGGATGGCACTACAGGGAGGGGTAATGAGACGAGGGGGGTGGGAAGATGGTGTGAGTGATAATAACTACATTTATATGCACAGAGGAAACCAATGTATTTAGATATCAGTCAGAGGCTGGAACTCACACATAGAGCTATGTTTTAGGAACTACCGTATTTTCACGACCATAAGGCGCACCGTACTAAAAGGCGCAGTCTCAGTTATGTGTCCCATTTCTGTATTTAACACACACATAAGGCGCACCGGACTATAGGGCGTGTTTTTTATATACAGGTACATGTCCTCTACTACCTTTAAATACCTCTACTGCGTATTTAAAAATACAGCGGGGGCAAAACTGAGTATGACTGTGCTTTATTCATGTATTTATTAAAAAGTATTAATCAAACCTGGCAGCTGGCCGTGAGACAGACACATCGCAGATGACAGACCGCTGTGATCACTCCTAAATTAACTTAAAATCCTGAAACCTGCCGACGGAATATGTTCGCTTTTATGGGTGCCTGCAGTTTAAATTATTTAGATGAAAAACACCTGCCATCCACCGCGTGAACCCGGAGGCTGCCCGGCCTAGAGGCTGCTGATGAACGGATTTCTCCTGTCGGCGCACCGCTGCTATGTGGGGGTCTGAGCGCCTCCGACAGAAATAGATAATCTGGATGAACTGACTGCAATTATTAAGTTTTCAGGTGGACTTTCTCACTTAAAAACATATTAAAACTACTTTATTCCCACTGATCACAGCAAATATAGCTGCAAGATTTAGATTATTTAGATGAAAAAACACCTGCCAGCCACCGCGCTGAAGAGGAGGAGACGCGCCCAGAGGCTGCTGTTGAATTAAGTTTTCAGGTAGAAAAATAGAGCGGGAGCAAAACTGGGTATGATTGTGCTTTATTCATGTATTTATTACAAAGTATTAATCAAACCCATCAAAGTCATCATCCTCTGTTTCTGAATTAAACAGCTGCGCTAAATCAGACATGCAAATTTCCCATTCTTCGCTGTCAGTCACTTTCCGTGCAGCGCGGCTCCTCAGAAATAATGCCAGCTTTTGCAAAAGCTTGTACAACAGAGCCAGCAGACACGTTAGTCCAAGCATCTACAATCCATCCGCAAACGGTGGCGTAGCTTGCCCGGCGCTGCCTTCCACTTATCCTGAAACTGTGCTCTCCGTCTGTCATCCATCGCTCCCACGCCGCTCGCAGCCTTACTTTGAACGGCCGGTTCACACCGATGTCGAGCGGTTGAAGTTCCTTTGTCAGACCCCCGGGATAACGGCGAGCACAGCGTTCATTTGATTCACCTTTTTTTTCACATCGGCTGTGAGATGGACACGCATGGAGTCACATATTAACAGCGATGGTGATGCGTGGAAAAAACCACCTGGTCTCCTCACATAGGCTACACCTCCCTCAGCTACGCTTTCATTATCTCCTCATCCATCCAGCCTTTTCCATTTGCGTAATATCATATGTCATCAGAGCGCTGTGTCTGTCTCGCTGTCAGCTCCCAGATCAGCTTCTCTGACTGGTTGATGCGGCGCGTCCAGCAGCAAAACTTAAATTTTTCCATCTCGAGCAGCAGCAGCGCGTTGGCAGATGCTTAAACGCTCCTGCTGCTCAAAACGCGCTGCGGGACCTTTTGCTGCGCCTATACGCGCGTCAACCATTTACTTTGCATGTAAACTCGCTGCTTCTGCTGCACCTGCTGGGTCCGGTTCACACCGATGTCGAGCGGTTGAACAGCGAGCACAGGGTTAATTTGTTTCCCCATGTTTTTCACATCAGCTGTGAGATGGGCACGCATGGAGTTACATATTAACAGCGATGGTGATGAGTGGAAAAAAAACACCTGGTCACCTTACATTCAGCCACTCTTTCATCATCTCCTCAATGAGGTGGTCTCAAAAGTCGCAGTTACAACACACATAAGGCGCACCGCACCATAGGGCGCACCGCACATTTTGAGGGGAAAAAAAAGATGTTTAAGTGCGCCTTATAGTCGTGAAAATACGGTATAAACATGTATGAGGATCCAATCATTAAGCATCTACCTTCCAGCCCCTCCTCTATATGTGTTAAGCATAGCTGTCACAGTTTAATCTCATTACTGATATATTTCTCTGCAGCAGAGGGTGTTTTAGGATGGAAAATTCATGTCTGGGAACAGAAGGACAGATTTTATTTTGGGGGTTTTTATTGCACATTTTCATGACTTAAATTGGTTGTGTGAGAAAAGCTCATATAAACACAAACTGGTTTTATATTTCAAAAAGGAGCCAGAAGCATTCCAGTCAAATCCACTTATCTAGAACCTACAAACCCAGATCTTATAAAATCCAAAAGCACCAACCATGTATGGGGCAAAAATAAATTACTGCCTCCATCTAGTTCAATGTTGTTCAAACTTAGGCAAAGCCGACATGAGAGTAATGTACCGGTAATCATGCTACAGTTAAAAGGTAGATTTATGGTGCAGCTGCTGTCGGGGATGAGAAAGAAAAAGCAGAAATTGAGCAGTCCCGTTTTTTTTTTTTTAAAGTTAATTTGTTCCCCATCTGTTGCTTTAAAGGATGGCACATTAATTGCTCAATTTTAGGGGGAAATATCTCAGAAAGAAAAACACAAGCAGCATTTTTAAACACCACATCTATCATGTTGTTTATCTGAGACAAAGAGCCTTTTTCTGAGCCTGATCCAGGTTCAGATATCTGGATGTTTTTTTTTTTTATCCGACTCTCAAAAAACTAATAACTTTGTCTGATATTGTTGTACTATCATTATATTTAAATCTTAGATGCATAAACACACACTATTCTGCTTGTTATCTTTATAAAAATTATATCAATAACATTTATTATTTTGGTACATAAAATAAGCAAAAACATCATATCTACACAAACTATATTTAGAAGTAGTTTTCTGCTATGGTAGTTAACCTGTAGTCTGATGCCTGACAGAATAATTTACAACAGTAGATTTAAAATAAATCAAATTCTTAAAGAAAGCTGATTACAAAGGGCAAGAAATTTTAAATTAACTTCATTATTATTATTCTATGTCTTTTCAGTCTGTGCTTTTCTGTTGTGCAGCCTATTTTTATGCTAATTAGTCTAGTGTGTAACAGTAACTTTTCCTCTTTTTACTTGTTTTTACCCCAAAATTTACCCATTGGGGAACAATAAAGGTATTTTTCTTCTACTTAAAACGTTATGAAGTTTTTAAAAATGATCTACTTAATTTCTCATCAGTGACTCTCACTAAATGTGAGAACGACCATCGCTATTGCTCAAATGTTAGACCTAGACTTAGACAACTTTAATTGTATTATTGAAATTTCGTTTTGTACAGCTTTCGTGACATTTCCATTACTTAACGTGCTGCAGTGATCAAATGTAAACAGTGTGGGAGAAAAAAACATGGTGCAAAAGAATGCATTGATATGGAAGTCGGTGTGATGCAGAGTCTGTTGCTTTACTAACTAAATATAAAAAATGGTGAGAACTACATTGCTATTATCATGTATTAACAACAGATTTTGTGGCCATCGAGGACAACTAATGGTTTATCCTACACAATTTATCAACTTCGAAATTTGGAAAGCTTGGCAACAGCATTTTCTCTAGCATCTCATTAAAAGGGCTTTAAATAGTAGAAAATACACAAACTTTAAGCTGTATTCAAAGTCTTTTATACAGCAGTAGCCATTCAAAGTTTCCCCACTATCCTTGATGGGCCCCTGGCTGGTCCTTGGATGATCCCCTACAATTACTTTTGTAAACATCAAGTTTTTGTACTTAAATATTCTTTCCATTCGTGATTTGTGGACATTAAGATCAAAAGATAAGCGTCATCTCCTGGTCAGACCCTGTAATTCAGTGCAAGGGTGGACTAATAGTAAAAAAATATGCATGCCCAGGAGGAGGGGGTCACTCCAGTCGGCGTTTGTACTGGGTAGGGCCATTTTGAATGTCTGCTACTGTACCTTGCATTCCTCAAATACCTCAGGCACGGTAACAGTCATAAAGTAAATTATTTTGCACAATAAAATCTGTAATTTACTGTTTGACAGGATAAGAAATTCAGACTAAGAAAGAGTAAACAATGAGGAGAAAGAAAAAAAGTAGGGAAGGTAAAGAAAGGCAACTGAGGAGACAACAACAATGGAAAGAATGCAGGAAATCAATAAAGAAGAGATGCACTCAAGGTAGAAATGTGATCCAAGTTGGAGGAATAACAGTAAGAAAACAGAAAGAAAGATAAAAAAAAATCCACCGGTCTACTTTAAATGTGGGATAACCATGATTAAAAAGGTTTTGGCACTGATTCATGGGATCAAAAATATTCATCACCACAAAGCTGACTTTACTCCTTCCGGCAAACACAGTTTCATCAGACGATGTAGAAACCCCTCCAATGAGACTTTCCTTTTGTCAATCACCCTTCCATGCTTCCCTGAGACCAATAAGTTCAACGCATGCATTATTTATCGGAAAATGTGTTTTGAAAATATTGTAACAGACAATGTTCGATTCAAATTCAAATAAGGGGAGGGTGAGCTCTGCGGGCACAGGTGTATGCCTGTGTGATTTCATCACTCTACATGCAAATTCAGAGCGAGGCTGGCCATGGAGACAGAATGGAGAGAAAGAGGGAGACGGAGCAAAGGCGGGAACATGTGCAGGAAAGAGGGGGGAAAGAAAGAGGGAAGGAAAAGGAGAAGGACGGTGTGATGACAGAGCTGCAGGCGCAGTGTTTGTACATGAATCTGCAGGCAAATTAATCACAAGGCAGCCTCTTACTCCATTAAAATGCTAATGTAGGAAAATCTAGACATTTTCATATATTTGCAATATATCCCACAGCCCAAAGATTGTTATTATGCTAAGTACAGGCTGGCTGCTGAATGTAATAATAAGACAAATCTAACCAAGATAAAAAGTCCCTTAACTAATATATTAAACTCCAAAGAAGATGCGTGAAAAAACGCAGAAACTATCTATACGAAGTAGGGATTTTTGAAGGAGGTTAACAAGAAAAACACAGTAGTAGTAAAAGGGAAGTACAGCTCCATCACCTGTAGGGTTTTTACTGTTAATGATTTGGTTTTCACCTCAGTCTAATGTTGTCTAAATCTAACCTCTAGTAGTTTCAAAAATAAACCAGAGATTCCCCCATGTTGAGTCAAAACTGAGAATACCCAAAAAGCAGACAGAAATAAATAGAGGAGGGATATAATTTATTTTATCACCTCCGCCAATGAGGTTATGTTTCTAGTTGTTTTTGTGTGTGTTTGTCTGTCCGTCTCTGCACAGGATAACATGCAATGTAATGTACATATTGTAATGATTTTTTTTTTTTTTTTACCAAATGTGTACCTCAGTCCAAGGCTTAATCCATTAAACTTGCTGATGATCCATATCGTTATCTCGATAAGAATTTTCAAAAAAAAAATTTTAACATTAATTGGCTAAACAAGTAGTTCCCTTCTCATCCACAGCAGTGACTATTGACAGCTAACCTGACAACAGCCAGATGCATGTCTCGCTCCGCCTAGCTCCACTCACATACATCTGGGAACCCGCCATAGGAATTGCCTTTACTGAAGGCTGGGCCTTATCAAAACTCCTTGCATATGATTGGATAAGCCACTTGTCTGTCATCTTTATTGACGTGCTATTTCAACCACTCACACCGAAGCTAACCCGTGACGCTGTGAGAGGAGGAGCCATTTGGTAGATCAAGCTCTTGCCAAATCCGGTCGGGAGAAGGGCGAAAACATCGTTTCCACCAACAAAAGCCTTCAAAGCCGTTCTCTGATGTTCTTTTAATGAAACAATATCAGATAGATTGGACAACACAGAAGAAATAGCAGCATCAATGCTAACGCTTGCTTCCTCAATGCGAGCCGCCATTGTTGTTGGAATCTCACGGTCGCTTCTCCACTCCAGGACACACCCACCCTACGTCCTGATTGGACAGACCATAAATTCGGTTGGGGAAATCACTTTCAATGAGCGGGTTCCCAGATGTATGTGAGTGGAGCTAGGCGGAGCGAGACATGCATCTGGCTGTTGTCAGGTTAATTGACAGCTACAGTTGGACTCAAAACAGTCTACAAGGATTATACTGAAGACAAAAACACATAAAAAGGGAAGACTCGATCCAAGTCTCAGTATGCTGATTAAAAAAGAAAGCCGAACGCAGAGTTAAAGCAGAAGGTGAGAACAGAACAAACACCAGAGTTTGCAGACGTTCACTGGGCCTTATTTATACATGAAAGGAAGAAAGGATTTTAAGGAAGTTGCAACCAAAGGTGCTGCTCATGTCAAGTTACAATTCATTCAAATTTGGTTGAGTTTTAGCTGTAGGTGTAAAGTTACAAAATGGGTCAAAATGTTATGATTGGTGGTGGTAAATAACACTGATCTGTGTGTTACAGAAAAGTATTAAATAACTGCTCTATATATGTGAGATTGCTTTTCTACTGGTTTTATGTATGCATTAGACGTGTGCTCCAAGGAATACATCCTCATGTTGCTGCTCACACTGAGCCTGGTTCTGCTGGAGGCTTCTTCCTGTTGTAAGGGAGTTTTTCCTCTCCACTGTTGCTACAAGCATGCTTAGTGTGAGGGATTGCCTTCGAGTCAACGATCCGATGCAATCTACTGGTTTTCCTTAGATAGAAAACTTTGAATCAATTTGACTGTAAGATCTGGTTGAACTGTAAAGTTCCTTGAGGTGACTTGTGTTGTGAATTGGTGCTATATAAATAAACTGAATTAAATAGAAAACTAAGGCTCCAACTAATGATTATTTTGTAAATTAATTAACATGTCGATAATTTTTTTTATTAATTGATTCATATTCAGATAGAAAAAGCACAGAGTCTTGCACCGGTTCGAGTACCCATACAATACGTACATCTACGGGTAGAAAAAAACCCTTATCATTTCATTGGCCTGGGCACACATATAAATAAACGAAACGTCACATATTATATATATTAGTGCTGTCAAAATTATCGCGTTATTAACGCGTTAACGCGAGGCCATTTTAACGGCGATAATTTTTTTAACGTGAGATTAACGCTATGTGGTTTTATGGTACAATTTTCCAAGTACATCCCGCTGCAGCCTGCGGGAAGGCGGGGCTATTTTCCCCCAGTCTATGCATTTCTCATAGGCTTCGAGAGCGGAGGTCCTCAAGGGAAAAAGACGCTCATACACTGGGTGGCGCTAGTGCCTTTTCTTTAAGCCCCACCACCAACAAACAAGCTGAGTGTCTGGTAACTAGTAGCAACCTGAAATACGCTGAGAAAACAGATTACTGAGGTGAAATGGAATCTGCTACGGCACTTGCTGTCTCTGTACGCCACAGGTCAGTATCGCGTGTGTGTGTGTGTGTGTGTGTGTGTGGGTGTGTGGGTGGGTGTGTGTTCTCATTTTTGTTAAGAGGCTGAAAAGTAACTGTCTAGAGCATAGACTACCTCCATCTAGTGATGTCGGTCTATTGATTTTGATGTATTGATTGAAAATTGTTCATTATTATCTTGGTTAATTAACATCTAATGTTAACTCTACTGCATTTTATAGCAGTAGGGTAAAATGCTTGTCTTTGTTCAAAAGACTGTATTAACTGTAAAGACTGTCTTTTACATCAGCCTGTTTTCAGGGCCTTTTTTTTGCCTACATATTTGTTATTTTTTGCTACATGCCTCCCCATCTTCTTGCCATATGTTTCTATGGCATAAATCAGTGTCTGTGACCTGTTCTCACTTAAAAAAAAGAACATTGGCACTAAGGGTGTGCAAAATAATCGTCAAATCGATGAATCGTGATTCTAATTTTTGTGATCTACTGAATCGATTCTTGAAGGCAAGAATCGATTATTAAAAAAAAAAAAATGAACAAATAAAATACATTAATGGTTGGCGCACATCAATCAAACCAAGTGGAATACAACTTCCAGTCCAGCAGAAGTCGCTGCGGATGTGTTGACGCCTGCTGCTTTGTGTCATAAGCAAGTCCGGACTGATTATCCTCATTTTGTTATTTTAAGTTTGATGAATCCTAAGATCTTTTTGTTGGTGTGTCCATGCCAGTAATAGTAATATTTCTGTCAAGTATTTGTTTTCATGGCAACACCTCCAAAAGTAATTTCAATAAATACAGCTATGTATGAATTCAGTTGCTTTCAGTTATGTATCAGTTGAAGACACTATCCAGATCACACCCAGCCAGTCAGCCACTGGTAAGGGCTGTATCTTTTTCTTACAGTGTTCAGTGAAAATATCACAATGCATCGCAATATTTCAAGTATCGTGATGCATCGTGATAGAATCGCATCGTGGCATGTGAATCGTGATTCGAATCGAATCGTGACTTCTTTGCCAATACCCACCCCTAATTGGCACAAACCTAGCCTGTATGTATTTTTTTGTATGTCATCGAGAGTATTTAAATGATTTTCAATCAGGAAAAAAATGTGTGATTAAAATGCGATTAATCGCGAGTTAACTCAGGCATTGATGCGATTAATCGCGATTAAAAAAATTTAATCGATTGACAGCACTAATATATATTATACATTACATATCTATATTTTCTTATTTATTAACTCTACAATATTAAATAATAAATTGATTCTGGAATATCCAGATAACAGTATTTTTTAAGCAGTGAGGCAAACCTTCTTACTTTGGCCAATTTACCCCCGTTAATCTGTGAGCTTGAGGCAACGGTCTTTACTGCCTCTGTTATTATAAACTGCTGTGCGTACACTTTGTGATCATGGGTCAGATTGGACTTAAATGGGGATAACTGCAGGTAACGGGTCGGGTCTCATTCCAGGGTTTATACAGGAAGGAGGAACTCTAATTTAATGCTTTTTAATGCTCTTAGAAATAATTTTAATGCCATCAATAAGTACCCATTACTCTCATGTATAAACACGGCCAAATCCTTCGTAATCTTTAACATCGACAGGCTGCAGCCATGTCCCGAATTTCTCGTTTCCAGCCACTTATGTTAAAATGTATATTTTCCCATTCTCTAGCTTTTTCTGTGCCTCGAGCTTCTGTTCCGAACATACGGCTTTGGGCTCAACCAGGAGCAGTTCCATGCAAACACGTGGAACCAGTTAAATCTGATATATTTGACAAATTTTTTTTTTAATAAAGCATTTTAAATGCCATGATAATCACATTTAATGAATTTTAATGTCAATGAAGGCCTTAATTTAAAAAATAATAATTTAATGACTTTTAGTGATTTTTAATGACCCGCAGAAACTCTGCAATCCTAATGTCTACGGCTGCGGGCGGATAGAGTTTTAAAAAATCTGACCCGTGCAGGACTCTGCAAAAGCTTCCTTAAAGAGGATTTCACGCAGAATAAAAAAAGAAAAGGTGAAGCTAAAACTGATCCACATACAGTATACATAATATTTATTTATTGTCACAAAAAATGTGCTTTAGCTAGGACAACAGGTGTTGGGTGCTATGACCATGAGGACCAAATTAGTAAATTAATCATAATTTTTTTAATTCAAAAATAAAATTCCTTATGATCTGCATTAAACTGTGTCTGTCTTCCCTCTCTCTCTCTCTTTCTCTCTCTGAGATCTTGCTATACTTTGTAATTCAAACAGACTTGGGGATGTTTTACTCCAAAACAGTAGATCTTCTGTAGATGATCCATAAAAAGCCCAACAATAAAATATTTACACTAATATAGTCCATTGAATTGTAAAATGAAATCTGCAGAGAAATATTGAGCACTTTCATCCCTTGGATCAGCAGAGTTCAGCTACTTTATCAAGGTGGTGGTTGTGAGAAAGTTTAAGGCGTTTCTCCTCCATTAACAATTAAACAGCCTCACTTATTCTATTATGATTAAGGTACAGTATTATATAAGGTGAGGTATTAAGGTACATGAATAGAGTAGTCTGTTAACCAGAGTTTTTCCTGGTTTACGGTCAAACATGGGGAACAAACCCTGTCAATCACTTTAATCATCATATCCTTTAAAGTAAAAAGGCATGTCTGTAAGGTTCCAAATACTTCTTAACCTCGATAAATCATGTATGAAAATATCATTATGTAAAAATTCACGTAATCGTTTCCAAGAGCTTATCACCTGCTGAGCTGATTACATTGATAAAAATTAACAACCAGATATAAAGCTGATATCTGAAAGAGAATTGTTAGATTACTTAAACTTTATGGGTAAAAAGGCTCCAGATATATTTTTATTTCCAGTTCTAAGGGATAAGGACTCTTTTTTTGTGTTTATTCTGAGCCATTGAGAGCAGTAGTATATTTCTGCTCTGACTTTTCTTCACCCTGTCAACCCATTACCTCTAAGTGCGACACCGAAGCTGGCAGGGAGTCTTTTTCTATGTAAACAGGGGAACTACAAATGTCAGTGTGCACTACCTCCTGCTGTGATTATTATAGGAACAATACGCTCACATAAAATACCCGCAGCCTTTCTGATTTTAGGTTAGTTTCGTGTTCAGGTGATGTTTTGATGGAAAAGAGACAGTAAGAAAACAAAAAAGAGAAAGAAACAGTAAAGACTTGCAGTAACTTACTGTCTTATCAGCAAGACTTTAGTGTGAGAATATTGATAAAAGAGAAGGGGTAAGTAAGTTAACCTCTTAAAACCCAACTAATTTGAAGTAATCCTCGTCTATTTTGTATGCCGAATGGGAAATATACATCATTTGAAAGCTAATACCTTCTAGTTTCTGAAAACATAAGGAGGTGATTTTGAGTGAGAAGCTGGGTGAGTAAAACACAGCCTAAGCTGCATCAGTTCAAACATGACTCAAAGTTGTTTTTTTTTCTTCTCAAAAATAATTTTTGAACAGCAGCAATAAAAACATGTTTGAGAATAGGCATGTCTCATTTATTACATTTCGTCGACATCATGTTAACCACAAATGCAGAAAATTTCAGACCTCTAGCTACAACGGTTCCAGAGCTGTGGGGCTTTGAACGTTTGGTGTCACCAGCGTCTCCAAATCTCTCCAAATGTGCCCAATTGAGCCAAAATATACCAAATGCTTTTAATCAACTATTTCACCCATTGAATAACACTGAAGCATTTTGATGACATTTATGAATCAAGTATTTTTCCACTTTTTTTTCCCCCCGAATCAGCGTATATAACAAAATGTAATATTTATAAACCTAAAATAACATAAAAACCTGCCAGAAAAAAAATGTGTGAAACTGCTGCTTTTCAAGCTAAAATAAGCCCCAGTGCCTTTTCTGAGCTGTATTTTTGTTTTTTTCTGACTTAGTCATTGTAATAAAACAAAATGAGCATCCAAACTTCAAAAAGAGGTGGGCTTTGAGAGGCTAAGAACTCTTACTGTGATTGGTTGCAATAACTTCAAATAATCTATCAAGAAACTGTCAAAGACACTTGTTATATAAACAGACTTTAACCTTACTGTACATGCATTTTTTAAGTGGTGTGCGCATCATTGTTTTTATTTTTCTGAAGAACCTTGTGATGTAAAACACAGCCCAATATGTTTTAAGATGTGTCCATATTAGTAGGAGCAACCTAAGATCTCCAGAGACCAGAGGGAAAAGTTTGGTGTTGGCAAACTATTTATATATCCTGGAGATTGGCCATGTAGTGCTTTCTTAGTATATATATATATATATTTCTAAATGTATCTCATACTTTAGAGTGAGCCGGTGCCTTCTGAACTGCTTGAAGCTGATTTAGAGCTGATTTGGTAAGAGAGTAAAAACAAAGACAAAGGAGACAAGCCAAAAGCACAAACCACAATTTGTAATTTCTGATTTCACACTAATGATGTTCGCTTAAAATGTTTCTCGTGTGATAAAAAAAAATAAATAAATCCACACCAGTTTTCCGAATTGATGCTAAAATGATAACAAACTATCAAAAATGAAACCTATCTTTCCTAAACAGTTTGGGTAGAGAGAGCCCAAAAAGTGAGATATTTTGTTCACATTTAGTTACAAGTAGGTGTCCTAAAGGTCAGATAGTTAATAAATCTCTAACAATGTCAAAGAAAAATATAGCTGAATATCATCAGCATACAGATAAAAAAAAACATCCTTGTAGAGCTTTATGATCGGACACAATGGAAAATGTGCAATAAGAGAATAGGCCTAATACAGATCTTTAAGATACGCCACAAGGCAAAAATATCAGAATCAGAAAGAGCCTGATTTTCACAAACTTAAAAAGACCTTTCTGAGAACATCACTGGAATGACTGCAACCATTTTAAACCAAACAAAACACTAAGTCTTTTTATCAGTATAGTTTATCATTATAGCCATTAGCATGTCATTGTTGATTTTAACCAAGCCATTTCTGTGGATTCAATGTACACAAAATAGTAATGGTTTTTGTTTTTCTCCACAAAGTAATTTAATAGAACAGCTACAGTCTTTTCCAGAAGCGTTGATAGAGATATAAATCTGAGATGGGTCTGTAGCCGTTTGGAAGAGATGGATCAAAGTGTGGTTTCCTAATTGGTGGAGTAATAACAGATTGTTTAAAAACACAGACTATCGCTTCAAAGAGAGCGATTAATTATGTCGACAACACAGGGGCCGAGACATTCCGATACATCCTTAGAAAATCTGTTACAAAGGTTACTGTAAACCTTTCATTTTTGTACATTTTGTCGAGCCCAAACTATAAACATTGCTATATCTTATTTAGAGTTTTGTCCATTTTCTTAGAAGAAAACTGTTATAAACGGAAACTGATGACTGAATAAAATGTAAATAACTTCATGAATACTGAACGTGCAACCTATCACAACATAGAAAAGTTCCCCGTTCTCTTCACAGACTCAGAGCGGACATAAGAAAGTAGGTTGATAGAAATAAAAAATATAATATTTTGCAGGGCTTTGGAACTAACTACTGCTTCTCTGATCAAAGCTCTACCAGCCAGCCGGTCTCAATAGGTGGTCGGCCATGTTTTAGCTTTGCAGTTGGACTTCCATCGTTGGATGATTGATGAATCTCTGTGAGATCAAAGCTTGGAGTATTGTTTTCAAAACCTATAAACGCATTATATCTCTCAACTTTCTCCCTGCCCTCTACGGTGTTTCCTTCAGTCTCCATGATGCTGTTTGCTTATTATGTTCCCTAACAAACCTTGAAGAACTTCACAGAACAGCTGAATTTACAAACTAAACAACAAAAGACTCCATTTACTAGTGACGTCTGAAAACAACAGACTGCGCTGGTTTCCACAACAGAAACTGGAGGCATTTTCTGACACCAAAGTCACTGAACATAGTAGTTTTATATTGACCAAATGTAAAAAACTCAATGGGCATGGAGGCTTATGCAAGGAACCCCGAAAAGATTCCTTATCTTCACTTTTCAGGTAGAGTTAACTTTGTTCCTTACCAAGGCTTGTCGGCTTGATGAGTTCATCAAGCAGGTCGTAGAACGGCAGCCTCTGGAGCTTGACGTCTGGGTGGACCGGGTGCAGCGTGGCCGAGGTGGGCAGGTGGTGCGCCAGCCCGGTCAGCTCGTGCTTGCCAGGCCCGAGCAACGAGAGGGGCAGTAAGGCGGCGGGGGACGAAGCGCCGCCGTGTCCGGCATGGCCCTCATACGCCAGCTGCGTCAGGCCAGCGGGCAGCGCCGCCCCGCCTCCTGCCACCACTCCGACTGAGGCCGGATGATGCGGCCCAGTCAGCGCCAGCTCTGAGTGGGATATCATTTTGGCAGGGAAGCGTCTTCGGTAGAGCTCTTTGATTTTCATGTGCACAGCGGGACTGCAGCCGGATTTCAGCAGATGGAGCGCCTTGGTCAGCAGCTCGTGCTTGCGTCCATGTTTGTTGCGCCCAGCGTAGCCTAGCAGTACCTGCAGCTCCGACACCCGTAGGCTCATCACCATTTGCTATAAGAGGAGATAGGAACAATAACCATCAGGATGTACGTTTCAATGCCAATCCCACTTTTTACATCCTCTATCAAATATATCAGGAAATCAATGTGAGGTTACCTCACCAAAAACATAAGGTTCGTGTTTAATGATGTGTAGACTACTGCTGAAGCTTTGACATGCGTGGTTTAAAACTACATGTAGCCACTGAGTAAGTAAGTTATAAAACCTATTCCATCTTTTTCTGCAAGCCTGTACCTGCTTTATGCACCTCAGCCGGCTGTAAAATTTGGCATTTTATCCCGGGGGTTTACAAGAACTGACTCATATTTGGAGCCGAAGTTAGGGAAAGTCTAATTTTTCATTAGAACAAATCTGCTCTCTGCTTTATTTTCTTCAGCTCTGAAGCTCACTGAGGCTCATGAATTTTGACAATTTGCACTTTTTAAAAAGCAGGAATAAACAATAATCAGTGTAAACAACTCCACAGTCGAAGCTGAATATTGTGTACACACCAGTCAATTTAAACTTAACCAGATTTCCTATAATCAAATCTCCCCACAGAGCAGAATTTAGACATTTTAGGGTCAAAACCAAAAACTCTGAGTGGTGATTATAGATTTATGAGCCTTGGTTTAAACTCTTAAAGCCATTTCTCAATCAAAGTATCTTGTGTTGGGAAGAATTCATTTCTTGCCTATTCAATTTCTGAATGGTCGTGCTCTTTAGCGACATTAGCAGTTAAATCTGAGCACCCAGAAACCATGCTTAAAGGCAGAATGACTTCTGCACGTTTACTTTAAAGGACAGCAGGCTGCTTTTCAATGCTGAACCTGGTGGTGCAGTCCATCCCCGCCTGCTGAGCCAGAGGTTTTAAAAAGACATCCGACAGCATTAGAGGGGAACGGTGAGAAAAGCTCAGTGTGAGTGAAACGCCAGCAGCAAGCAGAGAAGAACTAACAGTGTTCAATTGATTTTCTTTTTTTTTTTTCACAATAGTGTAGGGGTGTAAATCACATCCATCATGGCGATTCGATTCAGTATCGATTTCCTGACCCAACGATTCGATTATTTTCGATACTTAAGAATACACCACGATTCGATTCGATTAATCGATTAATCGGTTAATTTTTTTTTTATTATTATTATTATTTTTTTTTTACACCTTACAGGCTAAACAAAGTTTCAAGTTTGAAATAAATCAATGAAAGCTGTAATATCGTTATGCATTTTCTTTAGAAACAACAGCAAATAACAGAAGTAGAAAAGCTGCATCAAAAAATACTGCAAAAATACTGCACAATATCAGTGTAATGAGTTCAATGCAACACCTCGGCTCCAAAGAAACTGTCCAACATATTTTTTTAGAATTTAATAAATATACTCAGGAAAGAGAGATGTTGTGTAGAGAGTTAGACAGGAATAAAAGTAAACTAGATATAAGGGAATTGTTTCAAAGGTCATCTGGGGATGTAGTTTTTGGTAGTATTTTTAATTTTCTAAGAAGAACGGGTATTTTAGGGAGAATATAATAGTTTGTCTGGTCCATACTCCATTCTGGAAGGTGGCGGTAATGCACCTATAAGTTGTTTGCCAACCGCCATTAAAAAAAAGAAGAAGAAGAAGGCTCCAGAGTGTTGACGTCACCGACCCCTTGAGAGACGCTCCGCTGCTCCTCTTCCAGATTGTAGCTGACAGCAAACAGTGCACCAGACAGGAGGGCGGCTTGTTTTGTTTTTATGACCGAAATTGCGGAAAACAACTCGTGAAGTTTGACCCGCTAGAAGAGCGAGGTGCGCGAGAACGCTGGGAGCCTTTTTCCAGCTGAATCTCCGCTCTTTTTGCCCCATTGTCCCTCCGTCGTCGGACTAAACTCGCCCCCACTTCCTCGCCGCCTCGGCCGTATCTAGACCCACAGCGTGTAGCTCAGACCACGCTGCAATATTGAGCATAATTTAAAAATGTCTGTGTGAAGCTTGCTGCAACAAACTGCTGTAAGAGTATAACCAGGAAGCGCGGTAGGAGGGCAAAATAAGTTTAGCGGCACCGCAGGGAGGGAGGAGAGTTACGCCCAGGAGAAAATGGATAAAAATAGACCGGAGGGAAAAAAAAAAAACATTAATCGATTATCTTGCGGACGTGTCGATGCATCGGATCGTCGGCTTTTGGATCGATGCATCGATACAAAACGATTATTATTTACACCCCTACAATAGTGGGGTGAGGAAATTGCTTTTAATTCCTACTTAGTCTCGCCTAGGGATGGGGATCGTTAATATTTATTGATATCGATACCTTTATCGATACTCCTTATCGATCCGAGTCTTTATCGATACCACTATCGATACTTTTCTGTTATTTGGTGGAAAGACGATGCAAAAATATTTTTTAACAGAACTAGTTAAATACACCTGAAACTAAATCTAGCAGTTGAATTAATGAATATATAACATGGATAGCACTGTAATAACTCCTATTGATGACTCTGGTAGTGCAGGAAGGACAGCCGGCTACTTTTGGGTGTGTTGTATGCTTCACTTATTGGTCGGCTGTATCAGTTTGAAATAGGACTTTACTACTTTGCCAAAAATCAAAAAACTATTTTATTTAACAAAAATGGGAATTATATTTTTCTTTGCTGTTGTTGCTGATGTTTCCCTCCAGAGTTTGTTTTCAGGACCTTGAAAGCTTATTTTTCCACAATCTGTTGTGCATTAGTTACTGTTGTGGGATACAATTCTCACTTCTATGTAGCCTGTGTGGATATGTGCACCAACAGCTATTCTCTGGTGGCAAACATGATTTTAAAAGGGTTGAAGCGAGAAAGTATGTGCCTCAATATTGTTAAATGTAATCTATTCAAAACTGAGTGTCTCTGCGATTTGAAAATTTAATTTTGGTAAATTTGCGATTATAGTCGTGATAAATAACAAAGCCCTAGTTTAGAACTAAAAATCGTGAGTAGAGTTACTTTTTTAAGGTAAATGTGTGAAAAAAAAATTTAAAGTTAAATGGACATATAAGTGAAAACATAAAATTCGTTATAGTTCAAACAGACATATAAGGTCCATGACTCCAAGGACGTTAATCCAGGGTGTTAAACCAAAAAAAACAACACTTAATCAATACAAGGCCTTTTAAAATCATCGCCTCGCTTGCTGTATTTTTAAAAAAAATTAAAAACTAAGTACTGAAGTACTGACAAAAAGTAAGGATACAGATATATTCATGGTTTAAAATTACATCTAACTGTCTGAAGTCAGTTTTTATCAGACTTTATACACATAAGCCAGAGTTTAAAGCCCAATATTTGTTATTATACGTATACAACCAATGTATACGTTTACAAAAAATAGTTGATTTTTAGGATATTTTATTGTTTACTAATATTTGCTCTAACACAAATAGATGAGATTATTGTTAATTTTATTCAGCACAACAAAACGGTGATGTTCTCTTCCAGTCTTTAATTTTTTTATGTTTTTACTGGGCTTGATGTCGGTGCATCACTTGACAGTATTTATTGTGTTAGAAGCCCCACAAATGCAAACAGCCACAACTTTGCTGTGAGCAGAAAATCACAAGACTGCACTGAATAAAAACAAAAAGGTATGAAGTTAGCTTTTTCCCATCCTGTTCACAAAGGCAGTCCAAGCATTGCACACCCAAACAAAACAACAACAAACTAAGCATGACGATTTTATGGGTTGGAATAAGTAAAAAAAGAAAAAAATCTTCAACCCACAAAGGATTTTATTCTAACTGGATACAAGGCTGAGAACCAAACTCCCACGGGACAGTTGGATGCAGCAGCTTCAGCTATAGCACCGAAAAGAAGAAATAAATAAGATCCCTCGCTTTCGGCTTAGAGAACAGACGGAGGGAGCACCATATATAATTTAATTAATTAGTTCAATTACATTAGTTAAGTGTCATAAAAATAAGTTCAACATTTTGATTACCCACCACCCACAACCTGAATTTCTGAATTCACAAAGTGAAATCAGCCTGACACAAACCAAGACCTTCAACTTTAAACCTATTTAAACCTCCCCCCTCATGACAACCCATGCAGGACAGTAAGGGACTTCCATAATACAGCTGTGTACTCTTAGAAATATAAATCTTTTACATGCGACAAAATAATTAGACTGTGGCTTGATTAACCCGTATCAAACATTGCCCCAGTTTGCAGTGAACAATTTTCACATAACTCCTGTGATTTGCATTCAGTTGACATTTCAAGACGCCATATATATTATAGGCGTGGGTTATTTTCTGTCACCCAACCACAGCAGCTGCTTTATAGAAAAGAAAGTTAAAAAAAATAGGATTTAAAAAAAGAAAAAAACCTTCCACTTTTCAAAATAAGGAAGACACTGCCTGTAAGTGAAAACCACTTTGTTTATTTTTAGTGTTGTTTCTTTCTAAATGAACATGGAGGTCAGATAAATGAAATATCAAATTGTAACGTTAAGTTTATGCTACAAGGTAAGTAGTCCGGACCGTACATACAAGCTGTTCTTGTTCTTGTTCTCATTCTTTCAATTTCTGTGAAGGTGACAAATTCTCAAGATGCTGATGTTAAAAAAAGAAACCAAAAAGGAACTAATAAAAACACGGAAAGTGGAGCTTCATGCACTTTGCTGCGACCATTATCCTAGGAAATGTCAACTTATTTTTATCTAGAGTGCCCCAGGTGTAAACGCACCTCTCACTCCAGTTCAACCACAGAACTGAGCTGTGCAATTAAAACCAGAGCTCGCCAATAATACCAGGAAATATGAGCACAACAGAAACCCCCAAACGTGTTGCAGTTTACTGTAAAACATGTTCTACTTTCACTCTGTGAGAGGGCAGCAAAACGGTTTCTGTTCTGCAAACCGGCACGACATTTTCAACTGGAGTCATCCACAACACCAGTCTGACTAAGATTTTAATTCATAGGGTAGGGCAGAAGAAATGTACAGAAGAGGATTAGGGCCCTTAAGAAAAAAAAGCCAATTTAATTACGACTTTGTTGTAAGAATTTATTATTATAATTCTAAATTTAATCACAATACTCTGACTTTATCTAGAAATTCTAACTTTTGTATCCAACAGAAATAGAAATTGAACTTTATTGTCCTACAATGGAGAAATTTACCTCTGCATTTAACCCATCCCCTTGGGCAGCAGTGGGCTGCCACTGTGCGTCGCCCGGGGAGCAGTGTGGGGGTAAGGGTCTTGCTCAGAGACCAAGAGTGCAGGCAGTGGGGATTGAAATTGTTGCTTGCTCTAACCCCTCACTCCACTGACTATAATTCTGAATATAATAATTCTGACTATTATATCAAAATTCTTACTTTAATCTCAGAATTGTGACTTTAATCCAAGAATTCTGACTACAATCTCAAAATGCCAATTTTAATTTAAGAAATCTGACTTTAATCTCAGAATTCTACGGTCAGAATTGCGACCTTAACGTCAGAAATCGGACTAAAATCAGAATTGTGACTTAATCTCAGAACTCCTGACTTCAATCTCACAAAGTTAAACTCAGAACTGTGACTTTAATATCAGAAATCTGAATTGTTATATCAGAATTCTAATTTTTTAATCTCAGAATTAAAAGTCAAATTACTTGGGTTTCTATCACAAGATTACCATTTCGATGTAGCCATAATTCTATGAGAATAATTCTAAAATTAAAGTCAGCAACCAATTGCTTTTTTTCTGTTTTATTGAGTGGCCTTTTTTTTTTTTTTTAATGGCCCTGATCCTCTTACGTAGGAATCAGCCTTAATAGTTCCTCTGAAATTAAAGATATGAAAAACTTTTTCACTGGATAAAAAATGAATAATTTCAGTGTATTAACAAAAAAGACAAAATTAATTATTAAAAAAACATAATATGTTGTTCCATCCATGTGTAGCTGATGTTTTGCCCAAAAGGCATCTTATTAAAAACACCTAAACATCAATTTTGATTATATCGGGACTTTAAGTACTACCCCACACAAATAATGAGGCTCCTAACCATAGTAGTTGGATTTTAAATGCAGCCTTGCAAGAAGCTAATAACCTGCCTTGATCACCTCAGCCACCTCTGCAGTGACAAGAATGGACAAAAAGTCAAAGCTGCCAAAATGGACATGCAGCATTGGGATAAGAGTCATCCAGCAAACCCAGCCATGTCTAGACTTTGTGTGGCTGATTATAAGGAACAAAGATGCCTATTACTGCATGCAGCCCGGTTATGCAGCTTAAACTACCCACAACAGGAACATCACAGCCTCATTCTTCACAGGCCGCAATCTCAAAGTCAAAGTAGGTTATTATGGAGTCCAGCTCCAATTCTTCATTTGGTATTTAATAACTGTAGAAATAGGATGTTTTCTCTTACAGTGCTGGACTGTAAATGAGGGTTGCAGGGTATGTGTTAATGCAATGTTCTACTGCCAGATATTGTGTTAAAGCCTCATTTTCCACCTCATTCACATATCACAAATAATCTAAGTTTTAATATTCTCTGGAATATCAGTTCAAAATGTGGGCATAGAGGGCCGCGACACCCTGGCTAAAACGCTATGAGTAGAGTTTGCACTTGATACACCACAGGCAATTATATATACATATATATACATTGCTCTGAGAGAGTAGCTCAGCAACCTCCCTGTACAGAATCCAGTCACCATTACAGTGGCAGACATCCAACAAAGAGTCTAAAGTGTGAAAACCTGGACAGCACCAGGCCCCAACATGATACAAGCCTACTGACTTAAGAAACTCATGGCTCTCCACAAACGCTTGGCAACACAAATGAACCAGCAGCTGAGAGATGGGAACCACCCTGAATGGCTAAACAAAGGGCGCACAATCCTGATCCTGAAGGACCCCTCATAGGGTACAGTTCCATCCAACTACTGGCCAATAACCTGCTTCAGATTATCAGATTATTGTAAATAACTTATTATAGAAATATCAATCCATCCATTTTCCATCACACTTATCCGAAGCGGGGTCGCGAGGGGTTCTGGTGCCTATCTCCAGCTGTCTACGGGCGAGAGTCGCAGGACAACACAGAGACAAACAGCCGTTCACGCACACACTCACACCTAAGGAGAATTAAGAGAAGCCAATTAACCTAACAGTCATGTTTTTGGACTGTGGGAGGAAGACGGGAGTACCCGGAGAGAACCCACAGGGAGAAAATGCAGATGGCATGCGGAAAGAACCCGGGGCCGGGAGTCAAACCCAGAACCTTCTTGCTACTAGGCAGCAATACTACCCACTGCGTCACTGAGCGGCCCTATTATTGAAATAACTGTCAACTAATTTAGTGATCAATTAACTGTATCTAAAATGTAGAGAATCTAAAACATCTGTTTAGCTGACCGAGCAAACCACTTGGAGCATTTAATAGGCCAAAATAAAACAAAAATTAAAAATTACAGAAACATTTTGCATTTTAGATTAAAAATACTTTTTTTGTCCATCAACATGCTGTATCCAGAACTCCTCCAGTTGACAAGGTTTAGTTTCAACAGGTTTGAATTCTTAAAGCCTCTGTCACATCTTGACGATTCAGACGGCATATTCCTGACGTACGAAAAATCTGTCAAAAACTCTGGCATACGTTGGATAAGTTATAGGTATATAGGTATATATGCCAAAAATTTAAAAAAATACATAGAAAGTTCAGCAAATACCAGCATTTTGGGAGATTATGGGATGTCAGGCATATTCCATCTAAATTGGCAAGGTGTGACAGGGCCCCTTAGGAACCTTTAACTATGCATTTATAAATCGATAAAAAAAAAATAATAATAATAATCAACAGAGCTAATCCTAGGATTTAAACTTTTTAAATTTTTAACTAGAAAGTCCAACTTTTCAAAACTACAAAGTCTAATATCATTTATGATAACTATATGATAAATACAAACATTTATTAATAATTTCCAAGATATATTTTCAAGTAAAGAGGGGGAAGAATAAATGCACAAAGGGGGAGGAAGAAATGAAGGCTAGAGAGAAGGACACAATTTAGGCAATATAATAAGAGTTAAATCTGGAAATAAAAATGGAAAGAAATATTTTCTTTTCCATTCTTATCCAACCCAAGGAAACATTAAATCCAGATTGCGCACTTCTCCAGATTGCATAGGGAGCCTTTATTCCTTTCATAACATTACTGCATTTTGATTATTGTTCCTGCAGATTGTACTCCTGGACTGGACCCACTGTGCTTTCATGAGTTCACCACTAGTGAGACAAAGATATTCCAGTCAACAAACATTTATATGAATTGCATCAGGAGGAGAATTTGCAGGTTCAGGTTTTTAACTAGAAAATATGTTAAAATCATTTCTTACACGGCAGTTGTTTCAGTTTTATTGACATGAATTACACCTTACTTTTTGACCCTCACTAAGTGAAAGCCCACCCTTAACCGCTGTTTCCTGAGACTTTAGCCGTCCCAGGTCATGGGATCGTTTCACACCTACAGTCTGGTCTCTGACCACGCCTCGCGCCGTCTGAAATGTTTTCACACCAAGGATCACATCTTGTGTTCAGCTGCAAACCAGGCAACAAATTACCGACTTTAGTCTCTTAGCAACAATCCAATCAGGCCAAAAAATGTCTTAATTCCTAATATGAAGATCAGAGTTTATGCAAAACAGAAACTTGAGGCTAAGTAGTGTAACAGGTCCACACACAGTGTGAAGCAGACCTGTTTTCTGTCAACACACACACACAGCTGAGGTAAAAAAGCAGGAGGCAGACGCCCATATGTGAATGCAATTCTAATGCCTCTGGACCGAGCCACACTGCAGTCATAAAGACACATCAGTCAGAGACGGACAGCAGGAGGCTCAATCACAGGTGCAGCAAACCGCCTGCAGCTGTCTATAGATTCTAAATAAGTAGATTGCACCTTATACACAGAGAAGACCATGTGGATAATTCAACATGATGGTGTTCAGTATCTTTAGTGCACAGGAACACGCAGCTCATCGCTTCCTTTGCTGCCAACATGAAGGATCAAGACACTGGCTGCCGACCATTTCACACACACATGCCGAGACCCCCCCACACACACACACACACACACACACACAACACACACACACACACATCCAATGCTGCAACAAAGCAAACATACACAAAAGGGAGGCAAATACACAAAAGCACAAACGCTGGCGTAAAACAAACCCGACACACACAAACACACACACTTCCACCACATTGCGGATGTGTTACATTCCTCTGGCTTCAAAAAGTAGAGGGAGAACAAATAAGGGAGGAGGGGAAAAAGTGGCAAGGGGAGACAGATGAACAGTTCACTGCACCTCCTCCTTCCTCCACGTTTTCTTTCCGCTGTCAATCATTGTCCTCAATATTACCGGTCAACAACATCAAGCTTCCGCTTCGGTTTAGTGGATGATTTCTTTTTTTCCCCACACAATGGCTGTTCCACCAAAATCTTTTCAGCACTTCAATTCTGCACACTGAAAGCTCCCATTTTTTTGGGGTCCGTAAATGCATCATTGAAGACTATCTTTATTGATGTTCTACTTTTCATTAGCAATGTATGCTTTTGAGTTTTCATGTTTTATAAAAGATACAAATTAGTTTGTAACTTTTGAAGTTCTTGGAAAGGAAATCAGAATGTGAAAACAGATAAAATAAAATTAGGAAATGGTGTCAGTTTTTAAGGCATCCATTGAAATAATCGGATATCTCATAAAAAGAAGGCTAGATTTATCAGTGCGTTTGCAGTTGCTTCATTAAAACTAGCAAAAAAATTCAGATGGGGATTTAATTTATCAATACTTATGTAATCATTTGATTGTAACTTTCCTCCAGGATTAAGAAAGTATTCCTTAATTCGATTGATAGCTGTGGCATACAATCACAGTTGTACAGTTACCTGAGAATGATTTCAAAGAGTTAAAGAAGAGTGTTTTTATCGTCAATTTTGTTGAAAACATCATGATAAGATTGTAAAACCTTATCGCTCAGCTCGACATCAGGATAATTTATAAAAACTATGAACCTATTCTTTATATTCTGTGTTACAGAAAACAAAATTTAAATACAACATGGGATAGGATTCAGCTTTTTTACATTAGAAGGATTTAATGGGTGAAACAAAGAAACTAAAAAACTGCACTGCTGTTTTAGTTGGAAACCCAATACAAGCCTGTGTAAGGCAGCTTTAGGGATCTGCATTAACAGCTAGTAAAGCGCAGGCTGTCCATCACTTTTATGAGGTCAAAATAATAAAAACTGGTGAGATTTACTCCAAATTTGACATTTAAATAAAAAAATAAAAACAAAAAAAAGGTTAGCCTCACAAATAAACATTAAATGAACAGCAAGAATTAAGAAATGAGACATTGTTTTCAAACGATGAAGGAATTCAACTTATCAGCTATGTATGGCGTTAGAAAGGCAGATCCAGCTGATTAAGACCCTTACATCCAGGTGGAAAGGTGACATGTAGAGGACCAACAAGTGACCGTCCCTTTAGGTAATTAGTGGAGCAAGCAGCAGGATTAAGGAGTGTCAAAGCAGCTTTTATGGGTAACCTGCTTTCTGTTAAACCAAAGTAACAGGGACCAGTGAAGGTTGGTTCCATCAGGGTTGACCCTTGTCCCTGATCCACTTTGTAATGTTAGTGGCTAGGATCTCACAGTTCTGATAGAGTCTACCGTGAGGCTGGGCGATATGTGAAAACGTTCCAACCGATATTGGTCAGTCCAGCAAATTTAAATGAGCGAGCAGGTGCATTTAAAGGCAAAGACATGCACCCCTTCAGAGGGCGTCTCCTGCATCGCTGGTAATATAGTTAACCACCTGCACACACTGCTAAACACCAGAAAGTAAATATGCTAGTTTTCTGGTCAAAAATGTAAAAGTTTCAACCAGTGGGAATAGTTTCCTTTATGCAATGAGACACTTAAGTTTTTTATAATAATAATAATATAAATAATTATAAATAAAAATAATAATAATTATCATTATTTATTTGTTTATCTAAGGGCGCAAAATCCAACAGACTGAAATCTGGGGTGGATATTTTTTTAATGGAAAGTGCACATCCTTTTAGATACTCCTTTTTTATTTTTTTTTATTGTTTAATATTGTGTTTATTGTGTTAAAATCCAGCTGTAACAGACGACGCCACCTTTAACATAAAAACAGCCTCTGGTTCAGGTTCTGCTGTTTAAAAAGATAAGTTTGGAGAAGTTCTTTGTTTCTATCTCAAGTTTAAGCAGATAAATCGTTGCTGCACGGAGACATTGGAGAAAAAGCTGCAGCTGGAAGGACTTTGTGTGCACCATTAAAACAGCATTATGGTTTTTTGTTTGTGTGTTTATTTAATTTTTATGGTACTTTTTTGGATTTAACCCATAAATCCAAAAAAGTAAAACCAAAAAAATAAATAAGTCGCTGGTAAAAAAACAAAACAAAGAAGATGGTTGAAGGGCTGAGTCTATCAATGAAGGTCGACAGATTTCATTGATAGACTGCCTAACCCTAGTCTTTATGTCCTTCAACACACAAATACCCAGGAGGAGAGTTGTCTCCTCTTGGTCAGAGGCCATAGTTCAAGAAAAAGATGAATCACTTCCTCTGCCTTGTTTCAAGTAAAGGAGCAGGACATAGACCGACAGACGTCAGTTGTGGAGGATTAAGTTGAGCTCTCGATTTACCAGTTTGTCCACATTCTTCAACCCACATCATAGCAGTCAATCCACTGAGATCAAAGGTCGGTTAAGCTTTAAGACAATGCAGCTAGAATTATGGAATGAAGGGGGTGTACTTTCCAACTCACAACATTCAAAAGAACAATATGGGTAGGCTAATCTCTGCTACCTGCAGGCTGCATGCATGCATTTATATAAGAACACAGTTGTTTAGCACCATTCTTCACATCAGCATCTGCAACAGATGATGCTGACCAACCATACTCTGCTTTCAGAGAGGCACTGGATAACCATGGCATTCCTTTGCTGAGCACACTGATGACTCCTGCTGCACAACATGATATCCTTGGGTGCATAAAAAAGAGTGGGTCAACTTTAACCTGAGTATTGCGCATATTTGAAAGCAACCTTACTGCGTAAAGGTATATTTGGGGTCCAGCAGAGCATCCCTACCTCTTTCAGCCGCAATGCCACGCCACATTTTGCACATGTTCTAACAGCATAGCTTTATCGTCCAAGAGAGAAATATCAGCTGTGTTGCTGCCATCAACACCTTTGTTTATACATGTTAGAGATCGGCCTGTTTTTCAGTGTAGTCCTGTTTCTCTGACTGTGACTGGCTGGATGTGCTCTCTTCATCCTCTGACATGGGAGCTGGCTTGGAGCCTGTCTGCCTTGCTCTGTGTTTCCTGGACAGGTTCATCTGAGGAGCTGGTTGACAGTTGCCTTTTGTATCTCCACTTCTTTCTCTACATCTACTTCTGTCTCCTTGAACCCCAGTCGGCCTCTGCAGATGGCCGCTCACACTGAGCCTGGTTCTGCTAGAGGTTTCCTCCTGTTAAAAGGGAGTTTTTCCTCTCCACTGTTGCTACAAGCATGCTTAATGTGAGGGAATGAGTCGATGCAATCAACTGGTTTTCCTTAGATAGAAAACTTTGAATCAATTTGACATCATGATCTGGTGAACTGTAAAGTGTCTTGAGATGGCATGTGTTGTGTATTGGCACTATATACATAAACTGAATTGAAGAGTTTGGGTACTAGAAGCTCAAAGTACGGAAACCCCAGACTGTTCCAGACACAACGTTCTAAAACAATGAAGAGTGGGAAATAAATTAACTCATAAAGCTTCAACAATTAGTGTTTTGTTAGTTTGAAAATGCTCAGTAGGTGGCTTAAAAAAAAAAAAGTGATGTAACAGAAGGGCAAACATGTTCCCGTTCCAGCTTCTTTCAACCGCCTTTCAAGCATCAAATTAAAAATGATATTTGCAAATGAACAATTAAGGTCATCAGTTTTGAGCATGCAGTGTTTTTACTGCTAATGGGCCGAGCAGGATTTACAAATTTTACAAACTATCCTAACTTTATGGCCAGAATATTAAACTGTGACGCCCTAACAGATCAGAGCTATGATGTTATTCTCTATGTTTCCTGTGAAATGTGCTTTTCTAGCCTTAACATTCCTAAAGAAAGGCATAAAACCATGAAATATTTTAAGTTTTCTTTAAAGAGTTCAAAAGAAATGGTTATATATACGTTTTTGCATTAACTTGTAATTTAGAAAATTTATGTCTAACCATTTTATTAAATAATTCAGCTAAGTGTCCCAATATCTGAAAGAAAAAGACGGATCCATCAAGCAGCAATAGCGACAGTCAATAATTTTGATGTCCCTGAAGGCCAATTTGTGTAACGTTCCCTGACAGCTGAGAGCCAATCATTTTGCAACGAACACTTCTGCATATGAGGGTCAAATTATGCAGAGCTTTTGAGCAGCCACTGAAATCTTCCCCTGGAAATATTTCTAAGGTTTTTCGAGACTTGCAGACACCCAATAGATTCCTGTCAGTCTTAAAAGCAGTGTGTAGGGTAATAATTTTCTGTCCAGAGCTGGCGTGAATGACTGATGGAGAGAAGGTGGGGGATGGGGAAAGAGAGAGCCTGCAGCTGAGCCTCCAATGCGAATGAAATTCTCCACAGCTCTAGTGAAAATACTGGATTGAGGGGGAGGGAGGAAGAGGGAGCATGGGAGGGCGGTGATGCTGATGGTGGAGGGTAAGATGGACACATGGGGGGGGGGGGGGGTAGAGATTACATGTCTATGCAAGGCTCTAATTGTGCCTCAATTAAACTAAAGAAGTTTGAACAGAACTTAATAATAAACTATCACTATAATATGTTTTAAATTTTACAGTATAAATCAAATTAAATCAAATTACTGATTGTAAAAATAAGCAGTGCTTAAACTGTAATATGCATTTGTCGTTTAGACATCTTTAAACATACGACTATATTAGTAATGAAAAAAAAATTAAAGGTTCCAATAATTTAGCCACAAAGTTAATAAAAACATCTTTGTAAGACAATGTAAAATAATTTTCTATTGAGAAACACCTCAGGACACTTCAGCCTTTATTTCCCAGCTAACATGACAAAAATTACACACAGTTGAATCCCACAGGTGCAAATACAGAAACAACTACCAGTTTTAGTCCATGAGGCAGACACCCTGTATACGTTTACGACTATGCTTAAAACTTTCCTTTTTGATAAAGCTTATAGTTATAAACAGTGATGTTTGCTTTGGCACTGGGTGAGTAGAGGTAGTTGTAGGTAGAGCCTTTTCAACTTCATGGCTTACCTATCCAATACCTCCTGGTCTTTTTTATAATCACGCTGCTATATGTTTAGGGTGCTGGATGACACGAAGACCACTTTTCTCATATTCTGCAGCATTTGTTAAGTTCCATTCAATACTTCATGTTCTCTCTGCTTTCTCCAGTCGTAGCGGCTTAAATTGGTCTGTTCCTGCCGGGCTGGGACTCCATCCTGGCTTGAAATATACGCTGTGCTGCTGCCACCATCTCTGCTTATAGATGTTGGAGCGTGGCCTGTTTTTCAGTGTAGTCCTGTTTCTTTAACTATACTCTCTTTTATCTTTTGACATGAGAATTGACATGGAGCTAATCTGTCATGGAGCTGTGTGTTTCCTGGATGGGGCCGCCTGTTTGACGGTTACCTTCTGTATCTTTGCTTCTTTCTGTATGTCTGCCTCTGTCTCCTTGAACCTCCTTCGTCAGATGGCAGCTCAGACTTAGCCTGGTTCCATCTCCACTGTCGGTACATGCATGCTCAGTATGAGGGATTTCTGATGAGTCAACGACTAAATGCAAGCGACAGTTGTTGATGCAAGCTCACCCGGTAGGAGCATGTGTTGCAAGTCAGTGACTGGATGTAATCAACTGGTTTTCCTTGACAGAAACTTTTAAATTTAACTGTATTGTCTCTATAAAGTGCCTTGAGATGACATGTGCTGAGAATTGGAGATACATAAATCAACTAAATTAAATTTATTATGAAAAAATGGTTATATTGAATTCCTTCACACCTTATGACACTGAGTTCAGCGCTCCTGATCATTGAGGTGAAAATGAATACCGCAGAGAAATTAGAAGAGCTGGAGAAATGGAGCTTTCAATACATTTGTCCAGAACCATGATGTCTGTGTAAAGTACCAAAGCTACCATTGCCCATCTGCATTTAATTTATTAGAAGCTGAGTTTTCTTAGTGTTCCTAAATGCATCACTCCCCTCCCCTTCCTCTTCCTCTGACCATAAAGAAAATTCCAGAGCCTACAGATTGTTTACTAGGTGGGATGAGGAAGCATGGAGACAGAAATGTAAACAGGCAAGTAGAGCCGAACAAAAAAAAAAAAACAGTGATCTAATGTTACCCTAAGTAAAACAAAAAACCTGATACATTTTATTTAATAAGTAAGACAAATGTAACTTTTATACCTTAAGTTAAACCAAATTCTTGCTTTCCAAATGAAAGCGAGGACAGGACTCGGTATGGCATGTGTCTGACTTTACGTGTCCTTGCCTTCATGTGAACTACTGCTGTCATCCGGCAACATCTCAAAAAGTTTTTGTAATTTCCTAAAAATGAATAGAGGAAGGTTGTGAATGACTCATCGGGGTTTACTTCTGACAGCCTGTAATAAAACTCCATCCCGAAAAGTGATGATGATAAGATTCAATCAATCAAACTTAAATAAAAAAGTTAATTATAGGGAGAGATTCTGAGCACATAACAGCCGTCTGTTTTTTACAGAAAACATTGAAATATGTTTGCATGAGCTGGACCTTATTTAGGGATTAAGAAATCAGAAGGATTTCAAAAATATCTACCTGTTTTTCAAAGCGGATCAAACTAGAGGTTTCATTCCTGTAAAACTTGATGCTTCCGTAGTAACCAATTAACACAGTAAGAACACAGCTCAATGATTACCTTACCGGGTGTTTTAGGTTTAGTTATTTGTTCTTTTAAGAATGTCATTAACTCAAGTCCACAACCTCCACAGATCAGATGACATCTGCCAAGGTCACACAGATATTGTTTCATGATTCAGCTGAGATCAAAATCACAACAAGTACCCTTGATGTGATAGGATCGATGCGAAATAAATGTTTTCTAGCACTTCCTTTAACCGCCAGTTAGTTATAAACACCTGTTTATAACTAACCCGCATAAGCCCCAAACTGAGTTATGCTTCATCTTTAGCTTACACAGACATCCTCATACAGACCTAAACCTCATCTTCATGGGAAACACACACCTGTCAGTGTTGAATCCCCGAGCAGCGGGATGCACTGAGGCCATAATGAAAGGAAACAGGCCGCATGGAGGCCTGTTTGATGAGGGCAGACAGGTTTAAACTGGCCGGTGGCCGAGTGGCCCTGAATGGGCCGTTTTATCTGTCGGGAGACACAGTGGCCTCTGAAACGGGAGACTGGCTGGCATCCCGCTCAAGTTTCTGAGATAATCCCCTCCAGCAAAGGTTTGCAGAATCCAAGCTTGCATGATTAAGTTTTCTGAGAGAAAATTACTTTTTATTTCTACCTGCCACTATGGATTTCATTAGAAAAAAGACTTTTCAGACTGATATCAAATGTGTTCTGCTTTATTTCCTTATTTCTTCTTTCATGCACAACTTGGAAATATAACCTTAAAATAATCCTCTTATCTTTACCGCCCTATTAGTTAGGCAGCATTTTCTATTGAAAGTACTCAAAGTCCAGTTTAATGGACAGAGTCTAAAACTAATACCGTATTTTCACGACCATAAAGCGCACCGTACTAAAAGGCGCACTCTCAGTTATGTGTCCCATTTCTGTATTTAACACACACATAAGGCGCACCGGACTATAGGGCGCGTTTTTTATATACAGGTACATATCCTCTACTACCTTTAAATACCTCTACTGCGTATTTAAAAATACAGCGGGGGCAAAACTGAGTATGACTGTGCTTTATTCAGGTATTTATAACAAAGTATTAATCAAACCTGGCAGCTGGCCGTGAGACAGACACATCGCAGATGACACAGCGCTGTGATCACTCCTAAATCAACTTAAAATCCTGAAACCTGCCGACGGAATATGTTCGCTTTTATTACCGGTATCCTGGTGCCTGCAGTTTAAATTATTTAGATGAAAAACACCTGCCAGCCACCGCGTGAACCCGGAGGCTGCCCAGCCTAGAGGCTGCTGATGAAAGGATTTCTACTGTCGGTGCACCGCTGGTATGTGGGGGTCTGAGCGCCTCCGACAGAAATAGATAATCTGGATGAACTGACTGCAATTAAGTTTTCAGGTGGACTTTCTCACTTAAAAACATATTAAAACTACTTTATTCCCACTGATCACAGCAAATATAGCTGCAAGATTTAGATTATTTAGATGAAAAAACACCTGCCAGCAGCCGCGCTGAAGAGGAGGAGACCCGCCCAGAGGCTGCTGTTGAATTAAGTTTTCAGGTAGAAAAATAGAGCGGGAGCAAAACTGAGTATGATTGTGCTTTATTCATGTATTTATTACAAAGTATTAATCAAACCCATCAAAGTCATCATCCTCTGTTTCTGAATTAAACAGCTGGGCTAAATCAGACATGCCATTTCTCCTTCTTCGCTGTCAGAGTCACTTTCCGTGCAGCGCGGCTCCTCAGAAATAATGCCTGCTTTTGCAAAAGCTTGAACAACAGAGCCAGCAGACACGTTAGTCCAAGCATCTACAATCCATCCGCAAACGGTGGCGTAACTTGCCCAGCGCTGCCTTCCATTTATCATGAAACTGTGGTCTCAGTCTGTCACCCATCGCTCCCACGCCGCTCGCAGCCTTACTTTGAACGGCCGCTTCACACCGATGTCGAGCGGTTGAAGTTCCTTTGTCAGACCCCTGGGATAACGGCGAGCACAGCGTTCATTTGATTGACCTTTTTTTTCCACATCGTCTCCTCACATACACCTCCCTCAGCCACGCTTTCATCATCTCCTCATCCATCCAGCCTTTTTCATATGCCTTAATATCATTTGTCATCAGAGCGCTGTGTCTGTCTCGCTGTAAGCTCCCAGATCAGCTTCTCTGATTGGTTGATGCGGCGCGTCCAGCAGCAAAACTTTTCCATCTCGAGGAGCAGCAGCGTGTTGGCGGTGCGTCAGATGCTTAAACGCTCCCGACGTGCTGCACCAAAACGCGCTGCGGGACCTTTTGCTGCACCTATACGCGCGTCAACCATTGACTTTGCATGTAAACTCGCTGCTTCTGCTGCACCTGCTGGGTCCGGTTCACACCGATGTCGAGCGGTTGAACAGCGAGCACAGCGTTAATTTGTTTCCCCATGTTTTTCACATCAGCTGTGAGATGGGCACGCATGGAGTTACATATTAACAGCGATGATGAGGGGTGGAAAAAAAAACACCTGGTCTCCTTACATTCAGCCACTCTTTCATCATCTCCTCAATGAGGTGGTCTCAAAAGTCGCAGTTACAACACACATAGGGCGCACCGCACCATAGGGCGCACCGCACATTTTGAGGGGAAAAAAAGACGTTTAAGTGCGCCTTATAGTCGTGAAAATACGGTATATAGAATTAGACAGCTAGATCATTTATTTTTGTAGCGATTAGATCCTTTAAAGTAAACTATCTGGAGTTAATTTCTGTGGGAGATTAAGTTTATCTGCCAAACAATTGTTAGGTTTCATTTAATATTCAAAATAATGACCAAAATAAAACTACGTACAAAATATGCAGCCATCTTTATCAAACTATTTCAAAAATCAGGAAAAAATGTCAATCTTTTCATTCATCTAATGTTGCACAATATACATATATTAATAGCAGCTGATTAGCCACTTTTAAAGTTATTGTTCAGAGAAGTAAAACATAGCCAGAAGAGAAACTATGCATGATATGCTCCAGCACATAGAGTGTAGTTTTTGCATATGTGTGATATGGAAAACCTTGAGATTCAGTGATGGTGACAGCGATATTACTGCATCTACGTCTTTTTCAGTGCACTTAATCTGCATTAGCATTTGGCTTTATTCAAATCGTATTTAAAATGACAATCGACCTTCGCAACAGCAGCCTTCTAAAATAAAGTTAGAGAGCAAAGTCATCCGAATTCTACTTTAAAAAGAACAGCTCCACTCTTTTTCCCTTGGATATCACTTATAATGCATGGTTCCTCAGCTCAAGTAAAAGCCACATGCTAAAGACAGCCGCTGCAGCCGTGCTGAAGGCCTGGGATGCAGTGAGTCAACAGCAACACATCAGGGGAGATAATTAAGCTCACAGTGATCGCATGTGCCGGCCAAATGGTTTATGCATGCACAAAACCTCAAGTGCAGAACTAAGCCACATCACAGTCATATGACACCAACACAATAACATTTTCCCCAAGTCTATGTGAAAATGAAAATGAGAAACTTCCTCCATATATGAAGCGATCGGTCACCAGGATTATTTCCTCTAACACTTAACGTCGGGGTTAATTAAAAAGCTGAAATAATCAGTTACATAAAGCCTTCGTAGCTAAACTTAGAGCATACTTCCTTTGTTTCCATTGCATAAGGGGATACAGAATACCATAAATAGTTCTCTTCTTTTATGACGACACAAAGAAGTAATGCATTGAAACATAAGCCTCCAGACCACACCTTGTTTCTGACTCCAACTCTCAGCCTTCAGCAATCTCCTGAATTTACACTTCAGAAAGTGTTCACAGTCATTTGGGGGGAGGCATTTATCACAGTGTATGAAAACATCCAGATTGCTTTTAGAGCTCACACTGCAATCAATTATCTAAAACAAACACTCCAACTATAGCTATATGAGACAGGCCTCTGGAGATTATGATCCAACAGTTAATCTAATTACCAGGCACACTGCTGGCAAAAGCTTCAACGTAAGAAAATACGAGCAGAATATGACCCGTTTAAGCTTTGATTAGTCATATATATACATCACAAAGACGGCTCTCTGCTGCATATATGCTCCAAATGCACATCGAACCTAAGCTTCAAAAGAACAGCAAAAAGAAGCTACAGGTATTTATGCCTTTCTTATAAAACATAGACGTTTTAACATCTGTGAGGTTTTGAATATAAAATCTGAAACCAGGCATAAGATCTTCAGGCCTTCTAAGAGAAAGAAATGTACAAATGTTGTCTACATGTAGATCTTTAAGAAGGAATAAAGGCAGAAGCAGAGGCTGAGAAAAAAAATGAAGATCCATCTGTTACAGACAACACTCTAAACATATGCTTTCATCTTTTCTCCCTTTTTCCTGTTTTCCCTTTCCTGTTCTACTTACATTGCAGTGTCCATATAATCTGTAATACTCCCTGCATAATTATAATAAAGCTATTTACATGCATAAATCAAGCGGAACACTATAGCGATAGATTAGATTAGGTTATATTCAACTTTATTGTCATTGCACAGGTACAGGTACAAGGCAACGAAATGCAGTTTAGGTCTAACCAGAAGTGCAATAGCAGCAAGTGCAGGATAAATAATGGATCCATAAATACATGACATGGGTTTCTACTGAATAAATATAGAGATAATTACCATTATAAACAGAATTTTACTAATAGATTTGTCCTATGAATATAATATATAGATAACTAGTGTTATGAACTAAATTTACAGCTGGATATGTACCCTATATAATGTACAGGTGGATATCACTATAAAAGGGGTTTTTACAGTTATGTACAATAGCATAATATACAGATGGCTTTTACTATAAAATTAATAAATAAAGTTTGGACAGAAGCTATCTAAATTAAAGTGCAGTGGAAGGTAATTGCATATTAGAGTTAAAGTACGGTATTGCAAATCTATATGTAAAGCCGTACATATACATATACACTGACATACTAATCAACTTGTGAGAGCAAAATCTGTTGGGTCCTTTTTTGGCATCAAGATAATTATTCTCATTGCCACATTGCCAGACAGGAAACTGAGGGAAAAAAACAAACATATGCTCTAAGTCTATAGATCACCCACCAGAATTAGTCAACCTCCTAAACATTGAGGCTTTTTAGAGTCATTCATAAATACTTTGTTATTTTTATTAAACATATGAGCTTAATTGCTTGTACACATTGGAATGTATTTTCTACAATCATTTTTAATTTCTTTAAATGGTTAGAGGCAGGGTCGGAGCTAGATGGGGGGCCAGGGGTGGCCATGGCCACCCTTAGCTGGTCATTGGCCAACCCTCTGGCCACCCCTACCATTATTTCCCTGTAATACAGACGGTGGCAGCAGTAATACTCTCAATTGTAATATTAAAAACATTTTAATTTTTGATATATTCATAATTACTTGACAACAAAAACACTGTGGTTTTTTATGCACATCAATATACTAAAATTAAAGATAAGTAGAGAATTCATGCTCTTTTCAGAACTAGATTTTGTGTTATATGGGGTAAAGAGAAAATGCAAATCATCTAGCGGTCTTCAGTGACATTCGTTGATAATTAACTATTTTAATAAAAACCTAGTAAATAATAAATTTTTGTAGATATTACTTTTAAATATCAATTTTATATAGAATAATTGTTAATAGTAATAATAAAAGTAATGACAAAAGAAAAGATGTTTTATCCACTATACCTTTTATCTGGAAAGCACAGATGTTTAAATATATGCATCTATTTGTTAGCAAAGGTTGTAGGAAAGTATCATTTGTCTTTATTTAGAAAAAATGGATGTTGTGCTTGTTATTTTTCCCATTGGAACAGTGTAGATCGACCCTAAGCGTCATGCACCTATTCCCCCCCCCCCTGAATAACCCCGTAGAGTTATTAATTGTAAATAATAAATATTCTGAAGTGGTCCTAAACTTCCAAGACCGCCACAGCATTTTGATATTGTGAAGAAACTAAAGGAGGGGCCACGGCTAAATAACTAAAATAAAAAAAGTGTCAGAATATTACATCTTTACGAAACTAGAAATCCAATGGCAATCTGTATCAGGACCTGAGATGCATCATTGCTAAGTTAATCATCAACTATAAACCCAGCTCTCAGCTAATGATTGTCTGGGAATCATTGTGTGGCAGGATTCACTTTTTTCTCTACAACTTTCTTTTGTCTTGTGTTTTCATGGATTCAGCTAAAGATAAAATATGAGTCTAAATCACAGTGTTTAAAAAAAAAAAACAATTCCCATACCTTGGCACAACAATAGCATATCCCTGGAGTTATTTATGTCTGACTGATTTAGATGTCAGAGTGTGGTGGCTTACCGGACCAAAACAAGGTACTGGACTAAAAATGAGCAGAAAAAAACTAACAAACAAACAAACTTTTCAGACTAAAACCCCTTTTAAACTAAGAGGAGCTCTGGCTCCTTGGAAGCAATCTGGACTTTGAAGTTAAAGATACATCGGCTATATTTTTTCCATTTATATTTGTGTTTTTTTTTCTCAAAATGTTACTTTGCCTGCAAATGCTTAAATATGCTGACCTGGTCCTTCTTTGAAAAGTTTAATAAAGATGAAAGAGAATGAAATCCTTGAAGACAAACCTGACTGCTCTGTTTCCCCATCCTTTTCCGATTGGCTAATTCACGATAAAACTTCTACTGTTTAATTGTATTTCTTATCAAAAGAAAAACAGATAAAGAAAAGCACACAATTTCTGTCAAGAATACAACCTGCAGCCATCGACAGGAATAGTAAAAATCAATGAGTGCCTCATTTCACCTGTTCCTGCTGCTGAACTTGGGTGAAAACCCAGGTGTGGTACACATCTGAGCTTTCCCTGTTTACCTGGAGAGCTAAAATAAACCTGAGTAGATTTTTATTTTTTATTTGGTGTGGAGAAGGTGAACAGTAATGCAGTTCTTTTGAATCCCTGGAGGCTGGGAGATGGTGAGACGCCTGTTGTGCCAAGCAGTCTCTGCAGGATGTGTGTGTGGTTGTGTAGGTGGATGGGGGTGGAAGTAGAGGTTGAACACTACCTGGCCATTATATAAAGCCCCAACTCTGGGCTACAGGGCTGTGTGCTGAGCGCCAGCCTCCTCCACTCTTTTTTGTCCTCCCATCCCCCCACCTCTTAGCCTTCCAGCTTCTCTGACTGAGGCTTAACTATGAAATGCCTCCGCCTGTTGTTTTCTCCCTCTCTTTTCTCTCTAGAACCCCAATCACAGCGGGCATTGTGGCTCAAACAAAAGCTCATTTTGAGGCTAAAGATGCAGATAAGTGGAAGGTCTTCCCGTAGCTCGATAAGATCTGGTGACCCAGCTGAACCTGGTTCTGAATTACTTCACTTTTAACTATTAAATGCCATTCATCCTCACCTGAGGCTACTGAAGTCTAGCCCCAGCTTGCCACAGGAAGATAGGGATCTAAAACCAGCTGCGTTCAAGTCTAAGTATCGTGAAATGTTGACAAGGGTGTTTCTGATCTGAGGCCAAGATAGCAAATGTTCAACGTGCATCGTTCTTAAACGCTAACATAATTACCCAACGATGGGAAGAGTGACCCTCCCAAAGGTGTACTGCTGAAAAGAAGGATGTTAGACACTAAAGTCAAATCCTCTGGAGACAAAAAGACGCAGAGGAGTTGCACCCGCGCTCTGCTGCAGCCTTTTAATGCAACTCAGTTGGCAGAGGTCGGCAGGACTTGAGATGAAGGGGAATGGCAGAGACGCGAGCAGGAGACTACAGGCTGGGCAGGACCGCAGATGCCTTTTATCTTGAGAGGAGCCTCTTTGATGTTTGACTGCATATATGGACTGCGGTGACGTTTCTGAAGTCGAGTCCAGGGTTTCATTCAGAGAAAGTTGACAGCCTAGATAGATAAGACTCGCTCCCTTTGAGCTGCACATCTAACTACATGACGCTGATCTAGAAAGCTAGAAATCTATTATACTTGGTTGCTTCATTTTATATTGGATAGAAAACACATAAACATCACCCCTTAAACGATATTAACACCTTAACATCAAATATTTGGCTACATCAGCTACCAAACTCAACCTAACGGGAGTGGCAGCCTAGTGGAGGGGAGTGGTGTCCTAGTGATTAGGGCATAGAGGTTGGAATCCTGAGGTTCTGAGTCCCACCCCACAGACTGCCATTCTGGGTCCCTGAGCAAGACCCTTAACTCCGCACTGCTCCTGAGGCGCCCCATGATGGCAGCCCACTGCTCCCCAAGGGGATGGGTTAAATGCAGGGGTAAATTTCTCCAATGTGAAATCAATTAAGTGCAATTATTATTATTAAAGTGCAACTCACTCCCTGAACAAACATAACCCCACCCCCTGAATCCATGTATGGCTCAATGGTCAGGATATGAGAAAGTGGCAGCTAACGTAGCCTAGCTTAGCCTGATTGAAGCATAGACCGTAAGCAGAGGGGTGCTGGTAGTTACAGTCGGATCTTTTAAAGTAGTGAATTTTTACCTCCTTCAAAACCAGGAGTAAAAGTAGGTTTTTTAGAGCTACGTAGGTTTGCCTGTGCTGCTAAAGGCAACAAAGGACACCATTAATACATAGTTAGGCACATGTAAGTATAAATGGAATGAATATCCAAACGCAGGGTTATGATGACGAAAGCATGAACCAACATGTTTTAAAATTCAACTACAACCAAGATGGTTTCTAAACAACTAACCAAGCTCATAAAAAGATAAAGAAAATCCTAGTAAGATTAAAATACAACCTTACAGCTCCATTTTTTATTGTTTATGTTAACCTTGGCTTGAGTTACACTTCAAAAACTTTAGCTACTTAGCGGCTCCAATACTAGTCAGCACCAAGGGCGTAGGTTTGATTTGAACTTTGGTAGGGACACAATTGGTCAGGTGTCATTGGTGCTATGCAATATGCATGCCTTTTTTTATGCTCGATGTGAGCATCCGTACTGATAAGAGCAATTCATTGTTAAAAGAGTAAAGCATAATTTTGCTACATTAATAAAAATGTTATAAGCTCTACACTCATTAGATGCTGTTTATCAATGTTTGAAGTATCAGCGGCTCTGATGAATGTGGAATTAGGACTGTTTTCCACTTTGAAAATGGTTTCATTTAAATGACTAAGAGAGAAGGTAAATACAGTATTTTCTTTTGAAGATATAGAATTATGCAGAGGTAAACCCCCCTCTTATATTTTTACCTACTATGCTCTCTTTATATCAAGCAAAATAATACATTCATTAAAATATTAACTTCACTATAAAAGTTGAACATCTGGGCTGTAGTTACTCTGTGTCGCCCATTTCAGGTATTTTATCTGGGGCTGAAAAAATGAATTATATTAATTGATTATTTCAATAATTGTCAACTAATTTAGTAAGTGATTCATCATTAACTGAAGAATAGAGACTCTAAAACATAATCTAAATGTAAAATGTGCCTTTCCCCGACAGAGCAACCCACTTAGATCAGTAATTATACCAAAATTGTAAAAATACTATATATAAAATATTTTAAAAAATGTTTTTGTCTGTCAATATTCTCCATCCAGAACTCCTCATGTGGAAATATTTTAGTTTCACCTGGTTTATTTAGACATCACCTGAAGCACTGAAGGGCAGCTGCTTCACCTACAAGCTGCCCTGCATCATTATTACTGAATATCTGTGTTTCCTATAATCATATAATGTATAAGCGCATTTATAATAGTAAAGGATTAAATGTAACACAACCTTTTATCATTGTCCTATATTGCTTACTGTCTGACTGTTTAAATAGCTCCTTATGTATATCTTATTTTTCAGTGGCATCATCTACAAACACAACACTAAGAATGAGCCTAAGGGTATTCAAATATAAAATCACTTTTAACAATTATAAAAGACAATGTAACACTATCTTATCTGTAATTTAATAATATCAAAAATAAACAGCCATATTCAAGCATTTTTACCAGACATTAATGTTTGTACTAATTTACTTATAGACTGTTTGGAAATCTATGTAAGATAAAATGAATGTTGATATTCTTCATCTGTTTGTTCTTGTCTTTATCCTATTTCTAGAAGTATAAATAGTCAATTAAATTACTATTATGTGGAACCCTAATTATGCTTTTTAAACGATAAACAGCAGATGTTTAGCCACCATTTCTTGTTGTTGTACTCTATAAGAGAAACAACACCTGCTAATAATTATACCTGAACTTCCTCAAAGAGTCATCAAAAAATGAAAACAGTAACAGCAACTAAATATCGGTAAAAAGGAAACACTCACATTTTCTTTTTTAGGTGGCTGTGGCTAAGAATCAGAAATGTTGATGGCTTACACCCTTTATTTGCCCAATTTTCCAGCAGTCTTCGGAACTCCTGGCTGACTCAGAATATTTTGTTTTATAAAAGAAAAAAAAAAGGTTTTTGTTTTTTAGTGTACATGATATTCATTTTTTTTTATTGGGACTTGTTTTGTAGCCAAATAATAACAGCAGCATTCTAGTGTGAATACTTTTTCAATGTTGTGCTCCAAGCACACGCGGACTAGAAAACAGCCAATCAGAGGGAGAGAAGGCAGAACCTAAGGCAGAACAACCAATGAGAGTGGAGTTAAACAGTGCAGCACAGTTCCATGCGCTGCTACATGAAAGGGACAGGAGAGACCAGGCAGAGGAGCTGCGAGAGGAAAAGAAGCCACTGCTGCTATAACTACTGCTGTAAATTATAAACATGTTGCTCACATCCAATTATTGGTAGGGACAATTAGGTCGGTTCAAAATTTTGGTAGGGACATGTCCCTATGGTCCCTATGCAAACCTACGCCCATGTTCAGCACTTTTAGAAAAAAAAAAAAGATAGAAGAAGAATGATGCGCCAGAAGAAGACATCCTACCGGCTCTTTTCTTCATTTCTTAATCAGCACAATGCAGAATTAAAACTGCCCCTGAAAAAAACTAATTTCATGAAGTGGTTTGACCCGTTCTAAAAATTTCTGTCAGAAAATAAAGCCACACCAGCTGCAGGTCTGAATGTTCTCACTCTGAACCAGATCAACTGTTTGAATGCTTCCAGCTACCCAAAACAATCACGCATATAAATGCCTAAGCTGGTGAAAGAGGATGGAAAATTATGATGAAAATAAAAGAAGAAACATTCTAAATTACTGACAAAATAAACCCATCAATAACCAGACAAGCCATTTAGCAAAGGCAGAACGGTGATATTAGAGCTATCATGATAATTTGGTTTTTTGGATGAACTCAAAAAGATTTCCAAAAATAAAATCTATTCATGAACCAAACTGTTAACATGTGGGTTAACTTCAGACTGATAAATTGAGCCCCGTCACCACTGCAATGGCCTGTGTTTTTCTGATAACAAGCAGCTCTAACTAAAGATAACCAGTAGTGGTTTTATTATAACTTCTAAGATTATCTCACCGTATCTTGCATCTCCTACGCGGGAGTCTGTTTTCTTGTCTCTCACAAGAAAAAGACAAAAGGAACAATGTGGTACACTCGCACTTAGTGTGGAAAAAAACAATAACACAATTCAGACTCATTGGTATCTGAAAATATGGTACTATTCGGCCCGTACGCCAGCAGCAGTCTGCAGGACGGTCTCCAGAATAGATTGCTAGAATATAATCCAAGAAAGAGTCAATAAGAAAAGAATTCATGACGTTTTGGGGTATTTACCAGTGTTTGAGAAGCTAGTGCATTGTATTATGTAGTAGTATCAGGCCTTCAAAACAATAAAAGGTGTCACACTCTCTAAACTAATAATGTCTGCTATCAGTCAAGTGGCCCATTACTGCAGCAGATTTAGGTATTGCTGTTAACTCTGAGGCTTTGTTTTTTTGCCTTTTTAAAGACCAAATCGATTGGCCAAAGATCAGACAATAAAACTGCATTTTCAGGAGACCTAATGACGGATATTGCAGGCAATTAGAGTAGTAAAAAGGTGAGCAGAGGCTTTATCAGATTAGCTTGGGTAATAAATCATAAAGAACCGCACACAGTTCGTTATAATTCAGAGAAGCTGCAGTCAATACTGGTTATTTCCCAAAACAGCTTTCTGTTGAGAACAAAAACAAAGAACACTGAAAAACTCTGCACAAGATAAATGATCGACTGGTTAAAATGAAGAGAAGTCAAACTGAGAATAATCAAAGAAGACGTTGCTGATTTATTAAAACTAACCTTTATCTAAAAAAGAAAAACTTGAACTTGTTTTTCCGTTAATCACTTGATGATGATTACAAAATTGTTGACTGCTGCTCTCTAATTTAGAGACTGAAGAGAGAGAGGGACGACTTAAAGCAAAATACACTTGATTGTTTTTTTGTTTTCCTACAATTTTAAAAGGATTTCCCGCCAGCAGGCAGACTAGTTCATAAGGAATGAAGGGCGTTTGGTGAATCAGAGTATTCAGCAGCAGATTTCCCAGGTCGGAAGGTCAGGGTAGAGGCCACGACTGGTTAGAGCTCCACAAAAACAGCTTTTCCAGTAAGCGGCCATCATTAGGTCACCTCATGTGACTACAGGCTGCAGGTGTCTCACAAGATCGATGGATTTTTCAGTTCCTATTTTACATTAAAGTTGTACATTTTCCAAAAATGAATTCCTCTGCTACCAGAAAATTTGACATGCATTTACCTTTTCCTCAGCTTAGAATTAGATCCAAAATCCATTATTATCTCATTTAAGAATGATTGTGTTTCTCTTAAATGATAATAATGCAAGAGGAAAATCAGTTTAAAAGAAATGTAATCTCTGGCATGTTAAAAACAGTTTATACCCTTGAATAATCAATGGAAAAGCCTTTATTTCCATTAGAGCAGCCAATGCTAACCCTTCATATTATAGGTGACTGATTAAAAGTATGTTTCACTGGTATTTGGATGATTTATTGTTTAGTTAGAGCTCATAGTTGGACAGTCTCCTTAACATCACCCTAACCTTCAGCAGATTCTCTACCACAGGGGTCTTCAAAGTGTTCCAGGCCAAGGACCCCCAAACTGATGGCGAGATGGAGCGGGGACCCCCTAATTATATGTATTTTATGAAATTGTGTTCTATCAAACTGGTCCTATAGTCACTCTATTACAGATGGAGTCATGTAACCAAAGTAATTTATCCCTGGGATTATTAAAGTATTTCTGATTCTGATTCCTTGCTGACGGAACAGGTGTTGTGAATGAAACGGTGCCCAGCTTGAAAGAGCTCCTGTGTGTCGCTAAATGTGTGCATTGATGACTGAAAGACATCTTCTGCCTCCATTTATCTGTTAACTACAGTGCGTTGAATTCATGTTAATGTGGATTTAAAGACATTTCAATTAGTGGAAAAAAATGCAGAGAGGAAAATAAAAAAAGTCTAAGCAACCAAAACTTTGGCGACCCCCATGCAGTACCTCTGTGGCCCCCCTAGGGGTCGCGGACCCCTGTTGAAGACCTCTGCTTTAAAGGATTTTTTAAACATTATTTTGTAGATCAAACCTAAGCCAGATGGTGGCAGCAGTGACTGCAGACAGCTTCAGCGTCTGACTCAAAAGAGTCCCAAAGTATTATATTGAAGACAGAAAACACCGGAAAACATTTGAGTCTTGGCCTGCTGATCAAATAAGAAAGCAGAGAGAATGAAGAAAGCCAGCAGAACATTTGGTAATGATCCAGATCATGAGTGAGTTTTAGCTCCAGGTGTAAAGTCACAATATGGGGACAAAAGTCTGCTCTCTGAGTGCTTTACTAGTTTTTTATAAAATCAGCATGGATGGGATAATTTGACTTAAAAAAAAAAAAAAAAACAGGGACACATCACTCTTTCGTAGCTCTAACAGCCAATATCTTGAAATTTAATACAATCCTTAATAAAACAATATTTTTCAACCACCATGCTTTCTAGCTCTGCACATAAGCGACATACCTGGCCTGCAGAAATGAGCTAAAGTTGTTGAACTAATAAAACGTGATGTTTATTCTAATTGACTTGAAGCTTTTAGAAAATGAGAGCATGTTGCAGAGAAAGAAAACGAAAGTGATGCACTTATATATTTAGCTAATATCTTTCAGACGTATTTAACGTACATTTCTTTAAACAGAGTGTGGTTAGTGTAATGGGTTTCTGGTGGCATGAAGAGCTTCTGTTCAGCGCTGAATTAAGCAGATTAGATTCAGTCTTTTTGCAGCTTCAATCTTTGTTTTCAGCGACTACTAACTGAAATAAAAACGTACCATTATTAAGAAGACAAAACAGGTCCATCGACAGCAGAGGTGGATTAAAATAATAGATGACTAGTCAACTAATCACTCTCTCCCTTTGAGCTGTGGCTGAAAGCTGGGATTGCCCCAGTCCAGGGGGGGTTATTCTATCTCTTTCGTAGCTCTAACAGCCAATATCTTGGAATTTAATACAATCCTTAATAAAACAATATTTTTCAACCACCATGCTTTCTAGCTCTGCACATAAGCGACATACCTGGCCTGCAGAAATGAGCTAAAGTTGTTGAACTAATAAAACGTGATGTTTATTCTAATTGACTTGAAGCTTTTAGAAAATGAGAGCATGTTGCAGAGAAAGAAAACGAAAGTGATGCACTTATATATTTAGCTAATATCTTTCAGACGTATTTAACGTACATTTCTTTAAACAGAGTGTGGTTAGTGTAATGGGTTTCTGGTGGCATGAAGAGCTTCTGTTCAGCGCTGAATTAAGCAGATTAGATTCAGTCTTTTTGCAGCTTCAATCTTTGTTTTCAGCGACTACTAACTGAAATAAAAACGTACCATTATTAAGAAGACAAAACAGGTCCATCGACAGCAGAGGTGGATTAAAATAATAGATGACTAGTCAACTAATCACTCTCTCCCTTTGAGCTGTGGCTGAAAGCTGGGATTGCCCCAGTCCAGGGGGGGTTATTCTGGTACTAAGCAAATGTATTGGAGGTTATAGTTGCATCCTAGATCCAAAACAGCTTATTCAAATAACCAAATTATTACCACAGTCTGTCCCCACGTTCAACAAGAGTGCACTAATTAGCCATTCGCTTCAATCAGGAGTTTTGAAGAAAACATGAAAAACTCACAGGATGTCGGCTCCTGGGAACTGCTTATCTCTATCCTCACCATTTCCCAACGTTAAAAAAAAGGAAAGATTAAGCGAGTTGTTCAGAAATTCCTCTCACAGTATAAACAGAAGTGATGGCATCATTTCTAAACCAAGTTGTGTTAGTTAAAAAGAACTGGTTTGGACTATTGGAAGAATCTAAAACAGTCAGCGGATAGGAAGAGGCTGGTCTCCACGTCAAGCTATACCCAATGTTTATAAAGCTAAAGCTTATAAATCACATTCCTGGTGATAAAATTCTAGACGTTTGAGTGATGAGTTTCCTATTCTGCTGTTGAACGTTGGCCGGATTATCGGACCAACCCTGCCCGTCAGCTGCTAGTTGGAAAGCAATCCCACAAGTTTGTCCTGATCAACAGAAAGTTAGCTCTCTGCTCCAAAATTATCAGCTTTAGCTTCCACCTCCTTTAAAAACGATGAAATTTAACAAGTGTGATGTTGAACTAAAGATACAGCTGCAGGCTTAATCCAGATGTGGCCCAACAGGCGGACATTAGTTTGTAAGGCTAAACCCTAGAAGGAAGTATGAATGTTTCGGTCTTAGAGCTTCAACCATGTTTATCTACAGGCTTTCCACGTCGTCACAGACTTTATAAAAAATTCATTGTTCTCATTAAGGGTGTATTCATCAATGCAAATATTGGTAGGATTTAAACAAACCAGAGACTGATTCCGCCCTACCTCCCTGTCTTAAGAAAGAATAATACGTTTCTTTGTTTTATTTAGAAAATACTTTGTTTAGAAATATCTATTTGGTAGCTCAAGTCTTATTATCTTTACCTTTATCTGAATTATTTGTTTTTTCTATAAATTATTAAACTATGTAATGCTTAAAAAAATTATTGTAAAAGAAAATCAGGGAAATATTTTTATACATCTACATTCAAGGAAGGAAGGAAATAAGTATGTTTTATCATGTTAAATAAACATAATAAACCATGATAAAGGAAGGAAGGAAGGAAGGAAGGAAGGAAGGAAGGAAGGAAGGAAGGAAGGAAGGAAGGAAGGAAGGAAGGAAGGAAGGAAGGAAGGAAGGAAGGAAGGAAGGAAGGAAGTTTTATCATGTTAAATAAACATAATAAACCATGATAAAGGAAGGAAGGAAGGAAGGAAGGAAGGAAGGAAGGAAGGAAGGAAGGAAGGAAGGAAGGAAGGAAGGAAGGAAGGAAGGAAGGAAGGAAGGAAGGAAGGAAGGAAGGAAGGAAGGAAGGAAGGAAGGAAGGAAGGAAGGAAGGAAGGAAGGAAGGAAGGAAGGAAGGAAGTTTTATCATGTTAAATTAACATGATAAACCATACTTCACTTCAGGCTAATTGTGGTCTGATGTTCTGAATAGAGGGCTGTGTTTGAGATCGTCTACGAACCGCAAACTAATGCTGATCATGAAAGTTTTTCTCTGAATTGTGCGCCTGACAGCAGCAAATAAGTATCTTTGCACAAAAGTTCCATAAACCTGGTAATGGGCGATTGAATTTGAACTAGACCTGCAATTAATGACTGTTTTGCTGATTGATGAATCTGTCAATTGTTTTTTTTTTTTTGATCAATCAATTTTTTTGATCAATCAATTAATAATCGGATAGCAAAAGGTTCCTTAAAAACTATTTTATACAGAATTAAACCAGGTGAAACCGAAGCTTTTCCGCTTGTGAAGTTCTGAATGTTTTTTTATCTTTAATACAAAATGTTTATATATATTTTTTTATGTACAATTTTATATAATTGCTGCTCAAGGGTTGGTTGATCTGTCAGCTAAAGGCATGTTTTACAGTATACTCCAGTCTATACTCCAGTTAACGATTAATCGATTACTAAATTAGTTGACGATTATTTAAATAACCGATTAATCCAATTAAAAATTTTAGCCCTAATTTGAACAAGGTGAAACTAAAATGCCACTTGTGGGTTCCTGGATAGAGCATATTTGAAGAAAAGGAAGAATTTCTATCTAAAATGAAACAAAATGAAGATTTTCTGTCAAGTTTAGCCATTCCCTGAATGTTTTTTCATCAGATAGCAAGTCTTTATACCCCAGTTTGATTCAATTATTTGATAATTTAAATCAGATTAAATTGGTTAATTATGTCTGCCTTAAAGTGATTGATTTTTATAACACAGCTCTGCTCCTGTGTGCCGGAGGAGGAGGAGGGAGCATCTGCTTTTTGTTCACCATCATTTTCTTTTCTCACACCAAAACATCCCCAGACACCCAGATATTCGAATTCCCAGAAAATATGCTGGAATGAATGCATTCTCTTTTCCTTTCTACCAGTAAGAGACAGGGAACTGAGCTCCACACTGCTGCCTACCCATGTCCATCTCAAAAGTGACATGTTTCCACAGCAACAGCACTATGTAACTAAATCACCCCAGGAGTTAAGGAAAGCTCCATCTCTGCAGAAACCGCAGAAACAGTCCGCTGACTTCAGACGGCGTGTTCTCTCACAGGGCACGAAAAGTCTAACGATAATGGGGCTGGAATGCCGGTGCGACTGGGCAGAACGTGTCGAACATACACTATATTGCCAAAAGTATTTGCTCACCCATCCAAATTATTGGAATCAGGTGTTCCAATCACTTCCATGGCCACAGGTGTATAAATTCAAGCACCTAGGCATGCAGACTGTTTTTACAAACATTTGTGAAAGAATGGGTCGCTCTCAGGAGCTCAGTGAATTCCAGCGTGGAACTGTGATAGGATGCCACCTGTGCAACAAATCCAGTCGTGAAATTTCCTTGCTCCTAAATATTCCACAGTCAACTGTCAGCTGTATTATAAGAAAATGGAAGTGTTTGGGAACGACAGCAACTCAGCCACGAAGTGGTAGGCCACGTAAACTGACGGAGCGGGGTCAGCGGATGCTGACGCGCATAGTGCGAAGAGGTCGCCAACTTTCTGCAGAGTCAATCACTACAGACCTCCAAACTTCATGTGGCCTTCAGATTAGCTCAAGAACAGTGCGCAGAGAGCTTCATGGAATGGGTTTCCATGGTCGAGCAGCTGCATCCAAGCCATACATCACCAAGTGCAATGCAAAGCGTCGGATGCGGTGGTGTAAAGCACGCCGCCACTGGACTCTAGAGCAGTGGAGACGCGTTCTCTGGAGTGACGAATCGCGCTTCTCCATCTGGCAATCTGATGGACGGGTCTGGGTTTGGCGGTTGCCAGGAGAACGGTACTTGTCTGACTGCATTGTGCCAAGTGTAAAGTTTGGTGGAGGGGGGATTATGGTGTGGGGTTGTTTTTCAGGAGCTGGGCTTGGCCCCTTAGTTCCAGTGAAAGGAACTCTGAATGCTTCAGCATACCAAGACATTTTGGACAATTCCATGCTCCCAACTTTGTGGGAACAGTTTGGAGCTGGCCCCTTCCTCTTCCAACATGACTGTGCACCAGTGCACAAAGCAAGGTCCATAAAGACATGGATGACAGAGTCTGGTGTGGATGAACTTGACTGGCCTGCACAGAGTCCTGACCTCAACCCGATAGAACACCTTTGGGATGAATTAGAGCGGAGACTGAGAGCCAGGCCTTCTCGTCCAACATCAGTGTGCGACCTCACAAATGCGCTTCTGGAAGAATGGTCAAAAATTCCCATAAACACACTCCTAAACCTTGTGGACAGCCTTCCCAGAAGAGTTGAAGCTGTTCTAGCTGCAAAGGGTGGACCGACGTCATATTGAACCCTATGGATTAGGAACGGGATGTCACTTAAGCTCATATGTGAGTCAAGGCAGGTGAGCAAATACTTTTGGCAATATAGTGTATATCACGTTGCCCGAAGTGACAAAACATGTTTATCTTTATCTTGCAGGCCAACTGGTGAATCTCCCAGAGCACTGAGTATATGAATGAGAGGAAACAAACCCTCTAGAACAGTTTGCTCCAGATGTTTCTATGCCAAACATCCCCGACATCTCTGACAGAAGAAACATGCACCATCTGCAATGTCTGCTTTGCATTTCCACACGTCTCATCTCCATTTATCAGGTTTTCATGTTTCTTGACTGATGCAGATTAAAGCTTCTCATCTGACATTTCCACCTGAACATGTCATTCTGCTCCAAACTGGAAAGGAACGACAATGAAAGAAATAGGCATGTGTTGAAAGGATGTAGGGAAGCAGAGAACGGGGCCTGTATCATTAGGGATTAACCTAGCCAGAGGCTCTACAAATAGACTGTCTCCACCTATAAGCCGCCAGCACACAGACAGTCATCTGTATTGCCAGGTTGCTGCTGCAGCAGCGCCGGAGAAGAAAGAAGACAGTTCAAAGAAGCTAAAGGCGGATCGAGACTCCTCTCAAACAAAATGCGATGCAACGCGGCGCGTTGGGGGGTTTGGCAACATCAGAGGCGTTCATGAGCTCAGATTTTATCGGAGATGACTGCGCAGCAGCTTTATGCTCAGACTCTGGGTATAAAGAGGAAATCTATAAAACTTAGGGCAAAGCGTGCTAACTAATAGAGCTAAACATCCTGATCGCCTCCACCTACACTGGAAATAAATCAAAATTTAGATAAGTCATTTTTTCTAAAAATAAGTGCATTTGTTCTTGGATTGAGGAGTTAAAAGACACATTTTGCCAATTTACACCTAAAATAAGAAAACACAATTGTTTTGTCTTATTTAGAGTACATATTATCTATCATATTTCAAGAGTAAAAATACTCATTCCATTGGAAAACTATCCCATTTACCTACTCAAAGGGTAAATACACTTAATTTAAGAATTATTTACTTATTTCTAGATCATTTTTCCAGTGTAAAATCCTTATGATTTGTCTTTTTATTTAAGAGAGGCTTTTTAACCCAGTGAAAAAGCCCTGAAAGTGTGATTAATCGAAGGAGCGGCATTGCATAGACCCTAACTGCTGCGGGGGGCATGAGATCCAAAGCAATCAATCATAATACAGACATAACTGGTCTAGATGGATGCAAATTTTAAAAACTGACAATCCATCTATCTATCTGGTTTCCCTTAGGAATTGATAACATATTTTTGCATTTTGCTAAAGTGAGGAATTCCTAGCATGAAGCTCGTTGTCCTCCACAGGTACCAATTTCCCTTTAGCCCATTACTTCTGGTTCCAGGAGGCAACGTGTCCAAATCAGCTTTTAAAGACCTATAAAAGCTGAAGTGATAAAGATTTCTGAAAATTTCCTGTGGGATTTTAAAATCTGTCGACTCAGTTTCTGATATATCTCAGCAAGTTCATGAAGCAATGCCATAATCTTCGCATTCACAAAGCACTACTTTATCAAAAGAAGAAGTTTCCCTTTTCTACTTCCGCATCTCGCTTCAAATCTAGAAACAGCAAAAAAAAAAAAAGATCAATATTTAGGTAAAAATTTGTTGTTTCACTCTAACAGTAGATGAAACAAAGCAAGGTGTTTTTTACAAACATCAGAAATGTCTTCTCATAATCACTGTTAGTTTTTTTCTCCCCCAAACACTGCATATTTGCACACATGGAGGTAGTCAACAATCACAGATGCTCCTGCCCTGTAAGCAGATCACAAAGCCTGTGAAGGGTGCATGCGGAGAGAAAAGAAACGGCTCTTTATTTTATAAGGTCATCCTGTCATCTTTTAAAGCCTGAAACAGAATTAAAAGTATGATCACTTCAAGGACAGAAGCTGGGTTATTCGTTTCCACACAAACAAACAAAAACACAAAAAAAGGCGGAGGAAGTAGATAAATCAGTTATCGTGAAGACGTCTGTTTCTGTTGGCACTAAAGCTTCATTAGTTTGAAAACACTTGGTTTCATGTTTCAATATGAAACCTAAAACTGAAAACAGCCTGAATGTAATCAGTTACTTATCACCAATGTAAGAAGGAACAAAGAAAATCCATCAGTTATCGGTGCCAGAAAAAAACCCCATCTAAAAATAATTTTCATGTCTGAAAGTTTGCATCAACACTAAGCTTTTTGCTTCTCGGTTTGGCCATGTTTCAACCATTAGAACACACATTGCTTATTCAACAGATAATGTGCATCTCTTCTCATGCACAGCATGCCTAACAGCTGTAAGAATCTATATGTGTGTTTCTTGCTCAGAGATATTGCAGGAGCACATTTTCATAATTACAAAATTAGAAATAAGCCCACTAAATAATTTAGTAACAGAGTTTTTCCAAACGGATCAGGAGCAAAGAGGGCAGCTACATTCAGAACGACCTCTGCGGCTAATCCTAACAGGATTCAGCTCTAATGTGTCAAACTGATGGTGTTCTTCATTCTTAAAAAGGTCAAAATTAAGCAGTGGTGTCAAAAGTACACACATTTGTTACTTAAGTAGAAGTATAGATACTGCAGTTTAAAAACACTCTGGTAAAAGTTGAAGTATCAACTTGACCTCTTTACTGAAGTAAAAGTGAAAAACTATGTGCTCCAAAAACTATTTAAAGTATAAAAGTATAAAGTAACCTTTAAAAAAAACAGCCATATGCCACTATATGAATGAAAGCTCAATTTTTCGACTATTTTGTAAAATTCTTTGAGGTACAGTAGGGCCAAGGATGAGGGAGGTCTTGTTGGTCTCCATCTCCTAAAACTCTCTCGCCTGTGTCCGATCTTCAGACATTTCAACATCTTTTTCTGAATCCTACATTGTAGCATGGCATAGATAATTCAGGTTAGCAGTTTGAAGAACACCTGCTTGCTTCTGTTGATTTCCTTTAGCTAACCAATGACTGTTTGCGTTATATGACTCATCCAATTACACTAGTTTTCACTAGATGTGGATGGAGCCAATTATCTGCATTGGATGGAGCACATGATGTGAAATAAATATTTATAAACATTAAACTGAAGCCAAGAGTAACGAGTAACGTTTGTTTTAAAAATGTAAGTAATAGAAAATACAAATACTTGTGGGAAAATGTAATGAGTAGAAGTCAGACGTAGGAAGAAAAATAAGTAATGGAGTAAAGTATAGATACCTAAAAAGTGTACTTAAGTACATTAATGAAGTATTTGTACTTCATTACTTGACACCTCTGAAATTAAGACATTTAACAAACCTTTTATTCTGCTTTTTGTTACATTTTTACATGGGGAGTGGCGGCCTAGTGGTAGGGCTTTGAATCTTGAGGTTGTGAGTTCGATTCCCCACTCCCACAGCCTGCCACTCTGGGTCCGTGAGCAAGACCCTTAACCCCCCACACTGCTCCCTGGGCGCCGCACAATGACAGCCCACTGCTCCCCAAGGGGATGGGTTAAATGCAGAGAATGCATTTCGTTGCTCTGTACTTGTGACAGTGGAATGACAATAAAGTTGAATTCTAATCTATTTTTAGAACTTTATCAACATCTTAGCTTTCTTATCTGGATGTTCAACCAATACTCAACACCAAGGTGACTTTAATTCCAGCAGCAACTAATTCAACAGATTATTTTATCAAAATTATCTATTTAGACAATCACTGTTTAAAATAAAAATGTATAATTTCGCTTTAAATCACAGGTTTTAAGCCAGATTTGAAACCTTGACCCAAAGGGTTCCACAAGCCAAACAGCGGTAATACTATTCTTTAAGCGTTCACTTAAATCTGCATTTAAAAACGTAACCTATAAGTCTGAAAAAAAGGTTTTGATGTGGTCAATCAAAGATGAAGGTTGTAATCCAAACACCCTCAATTCTGAAATTCTGACGTTAGATGATAAAACAGGGCGATCTATCAAGTCTGAAAACATCATCGTGTTTCTTTTCCAACCTAATTTCCTCAAACCTGGGAAAATAATCCATCCATTTAATCATTTTCCATTTTTTAGAAACTCTTTTTAGGAAAAAAAAACAAAAAAAAAACAATCTTTAATCTTTTAGATAAATGAAAAGGGGAGAAAATCTGGAAACATTTGTCAATAATTTTCCAAGCCTCTGTGTAGGAACTCCACACACTAAAAGCTTAGTTGAAACCAGAGGTCAGTTTAATCAAGAGCATCAAAAACAGCCAAACATGTTATATTTTAGTCACGCAATACGGCAAAAAGGAAACCCTGAACAAATTCCAGCTCTTTCAACAATGTTTGCTTATCCACTCATTTCAAACATAACTTGCAGGTTAGTCAACAGGGGTAAACTTTACAGTTTCAGAATCTGTTCCCTTTTACCCCAACAAAAAAACCTACAAAAGGTAGTGAAATAACTTACAGGAAGTCATGATAAAAAGAGAACTAGAGAGGAACTGGAATCAGAAGCGGCCAAATGTCCGGCTGTGATGTGCAGGTCAACTATCAAAAGCTAAGGATCATGTTCCAGAACCACTGAATGCATTAAATAAAACAATTTCCACTATTTTCTGTACATTAATCTCAAAGGGTATAGCTTAAGCCTTTGTAATCAGTTTTTTAAAACTAAAATGGGGATGACCTTAAAATCCTCTGAAGAAGCTCATACCTGGAGCTAACGGTTATACATCATCCGCCTGATATCAGCTTTTTATTTTTCTTGCATCTGCCCATAGCTGCACGCATTCATTAATGCATTCAGAAACCACGCCAGCAAGTGCATGCACTGCCGTCCCCTCCATTTGCGTTCCATTCGAAATGTTTAGTTTGATTTATTAATAAATATTTTTTATTCAAAGCGGGATGCATGTTAGTGTTACGCTTGTCCTCGTCTAATTTTAACATGAAAACGAAAAATCAGTAGCGGAATCCAAAATTTCAGCCTCAGAGAAATAAAAACAATTTTCAAAAATAGCAGCACACATTAAGAATCAGAAACTGATGTTTAAATAATTGGTGTCAGCATCAGTCATAAACGAAAAACTGTATTGATTGATGTCTTCTTCTAAATAATTTGCTCTTTAAAGTGTTAACAGATACCTGGATATCATAATGCAGGGTCGGTGAATCCATGACATCAGCCAGGTTTTCTTGGAAAAGTTTTTACCAGTTTTTACCATAAACTGAATCTAAAACCACTGTTTCATATCATGGATTAAATGAAAACACAAGCATTTGATCTATCCAGATCATTCACTCCCAAATAGGAATGGGAATCGAAAAGCGGTTCCTGTTCAGAACCGGTTCAGTGTGTTCCAATTCCACGGCGCCGTTTGGCAGCTCGCTTAACGATTCTCTTATCGATTCCAGGCAGAACCAGAGCGTAGCGCTGGGCAGCACGACTAACTAGGGCTGGGTATTTTCGCCAAAGTCCTGAATCGATTCGATTTTGATTCATAGAGTTCTAAATCAACTAATTTCGATTCGATCTGTTTTTACAGTTATGAAAGTGGTTCAACTGTGTTTCAAAATACTCATGTATTTTGTTTTTTCCTGTCATATTAAACAAAAAGTGCAAACTTGTAAATCAGAGAGTTTAAACTTGAGATGTGAACTAAACTGTCTTAAAAGTACAAACTTGTTTGTGAAAAGTGAAAAACTGAAGCCTCACTCGAGTGAGCAGACGTGACAACGGGGACCCAGCAGACATGCATGAGCTGCATTATTTTCACTGCACAAACCATATTTGCAGCATTGTCTGTAACAACTACAGGGTGTTTGCTGTTCAGCCCCCATTTTTTAATGTCTTCAGTCAACCTATTAGCTATATTTGGAGCCATCTGGTTTGAAGTAATCTTGAGTGCATCTTTCCTGCTCATTTGAATGTGAACGTCACACGCGTCACTATAAAACTAATCAATCTCATTCCCTAAACATCGATTTTGCAAAAATGTAAAGGAATCAATTCAAAATCGATTAAATACATTTTCTTACCCAGCCGTACGACTTATGTCACATTTTTTATGCAAGTTACGCACACGGCATTCAGTAAGCAAGTACGACGTGACCAGGCGTAAGTCTAGAAAAGCAAAACAAAAAAAATTATGCCCCATCGGGTAAAGCGATCGAAAGATCGGCTTCATTTTAAGGAAGAGAAAGATGGCAACAAGGCGCTTTGCAATCATTGCAAAGTGGCAATTACATCCAACATGCAGAAACACCTGCGCACACAACATGGCATGCATTTTAACGAATGTTGTGTTTTTGACACCTTCTGGGGAGAAACTAAAGTCACGACCAGCATGGAAGGCAACTCTGGTAAGTAGCTAGTTTTATATCACTGACTGTGCTTCATGTGGTTCCTAGTGAATCATATGCCATTTCTGGAAATAAACCCATTTCCTACCTTTCTTTGGGGTTATTAAGGGAGTGTGCCTTTCTCGTTAATCCAGGCCTTCATTGCTAGCATGTTTAGTTATAACTACTGGTAGCTGGAATTCTTACATGATTCTAGCTATTGCTATGGATGTAACGAAACATGCTACGAAGAAAGGTGATGCTTGTTTATTTAAATCAGGGGGAGATGAGTTTATTTCCCAAAATTGTACAATAATGCTTTCTCATTAAACGGAATCGATAAGGAAACCAGAATTGTGAAAACCTTATCGATTCTCAACCCTACTTCCAAAGTTGGGGTCCTTGATCAACTAGTATGGGGTTGTTAAATCTACAAAATAACAATAAACATTCATGTTAAAGTGCGTAAAGATATGAAAGCATCACTTCAAAGTGGACACATCTTTTTTCATATCAATACATTAATGATTAATTCATTTGTAGAAGAATTTGTGTACCAATAGTCTCGGTCATGAGGCGATTCTTATGGGTCATAAAATGACAAATTTGGGAACCTCTGGGGTCCAGATGGGTGGACTGAAATTACTGCCTATCTATGTTTATAAATTCTATGTTTTGATGCCGTTTTCTTTTTTGTGCTTGGAAAATATATTATTTTAATATTGGCGCTTCAGAAAAACGTTGAAAAGACATGAAACTAAAAAAAAAAGAGGGTGTAAACTTACAGAAGAGGATTAGGGCCACTGAAAAAATAAAAAAGTTATCTGATTTTATTTTTATTTTATTTCAGTATAATATGAGAAAAAAGTCAGAATTCTGACCTTTTTTTCTAAGAATTCTGACTGAATTCTAACAGCTAACAAACAGGTCAGCATCAAGCTGTAGCCATGTCTGTTGTAGAGACTAAACTAGCTCTCTTGTTATATTCACCTTCTCTTCCATGAATGAAATAGCATCACCAGGGACCCCTCGGGCACGTAAAAAGTTGCCTAATTTCATCGTTTTTCATCAATGTGTTACTGGCCCTCCCAAACAACTCACAGTGAAGCTGAGTGCTCCCACATCTTTTTCTTCAAGATGCCCATCTACATTAAGCTCCAAAATTCTTAGATTTAAGTCAGAATTTTGGGAAAAATCAGAATTCTGAGAAAAAAAAGTGAATTCTGAGCTCAAAGTCAGAATTCTGACTTTTTCCCCATATTAAACTGAAATAATATTTAAAAACTAGAAAATTTCTAAAGAAATTTTGAGGGGGGGCCACCTACTGCCCGTCTGGGTAACTGGGCCAATACGGCCCTGGCAAGTGACGTCGGGGCTCCCCAGACCAACTGCTTACGCCTTTGAGGGCTGCTGAGGGAAGGAAAGAGGGCCAAGTCATGGGCAAAGAGAGCTGTGTGCCACTTGTGCTGAAATCTGGGAAATAGACGTACACAGCATATGATGCACAGGGGTAATATGGGTTGTCCATATTGAACCGCAGTGGGTAAAGCGCAGTTGGCGGGCTGAGTGATGAAATTACAAATGGCTATGAGCAATATGCCAGAATTAATGAGTGTGTATAAGGAAGAGGCTTTTATTCTGTAGAGTCCCTGTAGTGTTATTTTGAAAGTCTATCATGGATGTGCATCAAAAGATGGGTCATGCCCAGCAGTGATATAGAATCCATTTCCAAATGTTAAATCACTGGTTTTCCATGTTATTAGGTGAATAGCTGCTGTATTACAGACTAAATGGGAAACTTTTATTGTGAAATTTGCTCTGGGGTGTGTTTTGAAAAGGTCACTAGAGTCTAATAAAAACAACCTGGAAGAGTTTGGTTCATAATGTTGAGCCATTTGCATCAATTATTGCATTAGTATAATCTAGAGGCTTTTATTTTGTAGGGTCCCTGGAGTCTTATTTTGAAAGTCCAACAGAGTTGTGTTTAGAGAAAATGTTCAGACCCAGCAATGATAGATGACTTTCCAATCGTTAAATCACTCTTTTTTCCATGTTATTAGGGCAGTAGATGAAGATGAAATGGGAGGCTTTTATTTTGAAATTTGCCATAGGGTGTGATTTAAACAGTCTCCTAGCGTCTATTCTCTAAAATGGGGTTGAGTTTGGGTCATAATGTTGAGCCATATAGGGCAATAAATATATGTAAAAAATATAGAGGCTTTTATTTTGTAGGGTCCCTGGAGTCTTATTTTGAAAGTCTATCAGTGTTGAGTGGCAAGGGAAGTGTCATGGACAGCAGTCATATAGTATCCATTTCCCAATGTTCAATCAGTGCTTTCACCCTCCATTAGATTAATATGTGCTGTTTAAAACAGCAGAGGTAAAATCTCTTTGAAGCACGGTTACCTTGACAACGCTTAACGAGCCTGTCTGTGACAGAGAGAAAATGCGCAGCACTATCGTTCCTTCGCTCTCAGGCTTTTTTGAATGGGAGGAACAGCTCCGAACAAACGACTGCTTAGCAAAAACCGTATGAGTTATTCAAAAACTTTCTTCACCGTGAGCATCAGCAATCCTTCGACTCCAACTACGCCAACTTTGGTGTATGTGTGTCATTCAGAACAATATTTGTGACGAGTTTAAAACACATAATGTCATTCGTTTTTCTCCCCTCTTCTGCTCCAAAACCAATGGAAAAATGCTCTGATTCTCATCGACTTAAGATCGGTTTGTAGGGTTTTTAAGGAAAAGTATTAATCCTACCGTAATTCCGAAGACATTGTGTGAGTCCAGAGGTTTCAGCCTACAAACTGACCAAAAATGGTGACTGTAGCTCCAAATATGTGGCCGTGAGGCAAGAACAAAATGTTTTATCTTAAAAAAACGACAGCCTGCTTCACTCTGCCTGCTGCAGAAGCTAACTGTCAGCTAGCTTCCAGGTGCTTAGCCTCCAAACAAACGACTGCTGAGCAAAAACCGTAAAAGGTATTTGAAAAATTCTTTCAGTGAAAGCAACATCTATCCTTTGTCTCAGACTGGGGTAACTTTCATGTTTGTAGGTCTTTCACAACCCAAAACGAAGCACAAACAAAATGGCTGACCCCACCTGCTCCTCCCTTTGTTTTAACTGCAGCATCACACTGTCACTCACCTTTAAGCTGCTAAAGCACCCCTCTGAACAAACGACTGCTGAGTAAAAACCGTAAAAGGTATCTGAAAAATTATTTTTATCTAAGCGACAGCTATATCTTGTCTTCAATTGGAGTAACTTTCATGGCTGTAGGTCATCTACAACCTGAATGGGAAGAGAAAGAAAAAGAAAAAACGTTTCATCACACCAGAGCTTCTAATTGAGCTAGCTGCAGCAGGTCACTCACCTAGCTTTCTGGTGCTTAAAATGTCCTCCGAACAAACGACTGCTGAGCAAAAACCGTATGAGTTATTCAAAAAAAATTTTCACCGTGAGCGTCAGCCATCCTACGACTCCAACTATGCCAACTTTGGTGTATGTGTGTTATTCAGAACAATATTTATGAGGAGTTTAAAACACATAATGTCATTCGTTTTTCTCCCCTCTTCTGCTCCAAAACCAATGAAAAACGGCTCTGATTTTCATCGACTTTAGGTCGGTCTGGAGGGTTTTTAAGGAAAAGTATTAATCCTACCGTAATTCCGAAGACATTGTGTGGGTCCAGAGATTTCAGTCTACAAACTGACCAAAAATGGTGACTCTAGCTATAAATATGTGGCCGTGAGGGCGATTTTAAAATGTTTTTTGGTCTTAAAAAAACAGCTGCCTCACACTCTAGTTTTTCAGTTGCTCCACTCTAGCAGGCTGGATTTTGCTAAAACTTTGTGGCGCTTGAAGTCTGATTATACAAAAACCGTAGCAGTTATCAACATACCGTCTTCAGTTTTATGCAGACGAAGGATTTATCTACAAACTGAGCTTTAAACTGTTTTTCTACGTGAATGTATGCCGACACAGTGAAGCGCTGTTTTTTATGCTTTTTTTTACCTCTCCCCATTCATTTCCTATGGGATTTTTTTTGCGACGTTTTCGCTAATAATTCGCAAAACCCTTTGGACTAAAGAGGGGTTTTTTAAAGCCCTACCCCTTTTGGGCCGGGGGGTGTGCCAAATTTGGGCCCCATTCCGACAACCTCGGGACTAGTTAGCGCCGAAGTTTCCTGGCAGGAGAACTATAAGCTTGTATAATAATACGCGGAACCAGACCAACTGTTAGCCTTTTTGGGGGTGCTGAGGGAAGGAAAGAGGGTAGGTCATGGGCAAAGAGGCTGTGTGCCATTGTGCTGAAATCTGGGAAATTGCGTGCACCTAAAAAGATAAAACCCCCCGGGAATTGGGTTGCCATATTGAACCACGTGGGTAAAGGCGTTTTGGGGGCTCCGCCCGCCCGCTAGGAGCCCTTGCAGCGGAAAAAAAATCACCAAATGGGGGCCGCCCGCCGCAAGACCGGGGGTGTTTTAAAACCCATTGGCGGGTTCGCCCGCCCTTTTTGAGCCATTGCATGTTTTAAATCAAATGGCGGGCCCGCCGCTGGCGGCCTTGCGTGTTTTAAATTCGGCATGGAAAAATTTGGAAAATTTGGTGGTTGGGGGTTTTTTCTGTTAGGTCCCTGTGTTTTTTTTGAAAAGTTTGGATTGCTTAAAAAAAAGGGTCTGCCCGCGGTTGAAAACCCTTTCCAAGTTAAAACCTGGTTTTCCATGTTATTAGGTGAATAGCTGCTGTATTACAGAGTAAATGGGAGACTTTTATTGTGAAATTTGCTCTGGGGTGTGTTTTGAAAAGGTCACTAGAGTCTAATAAAAACAACCTGGAAGAGTTTGGGTCATAATGTTGAGCCATTTGCATCAATTATTGCATTAGTATAATCTAGAGGCTTTTATTTTGTAGGGTCCCTGGAGTCTTATTTTGAAAGTCCAACAGAGTTGTGTTTAGAGAAAATGTTCAGACCCAGCAATCATAGTTGATGACTTTCCAATCGTTAAATCACTCTTTTTCCATGTTATTAGGGCAGTAGATGAAGCGGAAATGGGAGGCTTTTATTTTGAAATTTGCCATAGGGTGTGTTTTAAACAGTCTCCTAGAGTCTATTCTCTAAAATGGGGTTGAGTTTGGGTCATAATGTTGAGCCATATAGGGCAATAAATATATGTAAAAAATATAGAGGCTTTTATTTTGTAGGGTCCCTGGAGTCTATTTTGAAAGTCTATCAGTGTTGAGTGGCAAGGGAAGTGTCATGGACAGCAGTCATATAGTATCCATTTCCCAATGTTAAATCAGTGCTTTCACCCTCCATTAGATTAATATGTGCTGTTTAAAACAGCAGAGGTAAAATCTCTTTGAAGCACGGTTACCTTGACAACGCTTAACGAGCCTGTCTGTGACAGAGAGAAAATGCGCAGCACTATCGTTCCTTCGCTCTCAGGCTTTTTTGAATGGGAGGAACAGCTCCGAACAAACGACTGCTTAGCAAAAACCGTATGAGTTATTCAAAAACTTTCTTCACCGTGAGCATCAGCAATCCTTCGACTCCAACTACGCCAACTTTGGTGTATGTGTGTCATTCAGAACAATATTTATGACGAGTTTAAAACACATAATGTCATTCGTTTTTCTCCCCTCTTCTGCTCCAAAACCAATGGAAAAATGCTCTGATTTTCATCGACTTTAGGTCGGTCTGGAGGGTTTTTAAGGAAAAGTATTAATCCTACCATAATTCCGAAGACATTGTGTGGGTCCAGAGGTTTCAGCCTACAAACTGACCAAAAATGGTGACTTTAGCTCCAAATATGTGGCCGTGAGGCAAGAACAAAATGTTTTATCTTAAAAAAAACGACAGCCTGCTTCACTGCAGCAGGCTGCTGCAGAAGCTAACTGTCAGCTAGCTTCCAGGTTCTTACCCTCCAAACAAACGACTGCTGAGAAAAAACCGTAAAAGGTATTTGAGAAATTCTTTCAGTGAAAGCAACATCTATCCTTTGTCTCAGACTGGGGTAACTTTCATGTCTGTAGGTCTTTCACAACCCAAAACGAAGCACAAACAAAATGGCTAATCCCACCTGCTCCTCCCTTTGTTTTAACTGCAGCATCACACTCTCACTCACCTTTAAGCTGCTAAAGCACCCCTCCGAACAAACGACTGCCGAGTAAAAGCCGTAAAAGGTATCTGAAAAATTATTTTTATCTAAGCTACAGCTATATCTTGTCTTCAATTGGAGTAACTTTCATGGCTGTAGGTCATTTACAACCTGAATGGGAAGAGAAAGAAAAAGAAAAAAAGTTTTCTCACACCTGATCTTTTAATTGGGCTAGCTGCAGCAGGTCCCTCTCACCCAGCTTTCTGGTGCTTAAAATGTCCTCCGAACAAACGACTGCTGAGCAAAAACCGTATGAGTTATTCAAAAAATTCTTTCACCGTGAGCGTCAGCCATCCTTCGACTCCAACTATGCCAACTTTGGTGTATGTGTGTCTTTCAGAAAAATATTTATGACGAGTTGAAAACACATAATGTCATTCGTTTTTCTCCCCACTGCTGCTCCAAAACCAATGAAAAACGGCTCTGATTTTGATCGACTTTAGGTCGGTCTGGAGGCTTTTTAAGGAAAAGTATTAATCCTACCGTAATTCCGAAGACATTGTGTGGGTCCAGAGATTTCAGTCTACAAACTGACCAAAAATGGTGACTCTAGCTATAAATATGTGGCCGTGAGGGCGAGTTTAAAATGTTTTTTGGTCTTAAAAAAACGGCTGCCTCACACTCTAGCTTTTCAGTCTCTCCACTCTAGAAGGCTGGATTTTGCTAAAACTTTGTGGCGCTTGAGGTCTGATTATACAAAAACCGTAGCAGTTATCAACATGCCGTCTTTAGTTTTAAATAGACGAAGGATTTATCTACAAACTGAGCTTTAAACTGTTTTTCTAGGTGAATGTATGCCGACACAGTGAAGTGCTGTTTTTTATGCTTTCTTTTCCCTCTCCCCATTCATTTCCTATGGGACGTTTTTGCGACGTTTTCGCTAATAATTCGTAAACCTTCGGACTAATGAGAAAGTTATATACAAGCACGCATCGCACCATTGGTCCCGACGCGTGTGCCAACTTTGGGCCCGATCCGCCAAACCGTGCGGGACTAGTTACGCGCCGAAGTTTTGGGTATACGGGAGAATTATAATAATAATACGCGGAATAAATATGTGCAATAGTAGTAGGTGGGCAATGCCTTCGGCATGTGGCCCCCCTAATAATTTTTTCCCAGTGCCCCTAATCCTCTTCCGTAGTAAACTGAAGCTCTGCTCCATAGATTAATTAATCCAGGCTCTGGTAACCATCAGGCAGCGCACCGTTACATGGAGGCGTGCTTCACCATCAACAGGTAAAGTGAATCCCGGCCAGGTGAGCTCCATCCACCTGCAGACTCCTGCATGTAGAGGAGAACCCAGGATTGTTCATATTAAAGTATCCATGGGGGGGAGGTTTAATCAAGCGCAGGTGTGAGGAGGAAGAGGCTGCTGCTGTCATCATGGTCAAGCCGCCTCACAGGCTCGATGCTGCCGCCGCGTCAGAAACCAGCCCAGAAGACAAGAACATCAAAATACCGTTTGAACTCCAGAGGACCGGCTCGGTACCGGGACAGGTCCTATCTGAAGGGGGAGATGTGACAGGGGAGGCAGGAGCTGGAGCGTGGTTCAGCCAAACCAGCGCATCTCAACATCAACATAAACATGTTCGCAGGGAGCTTTTTGGCGGATTCAAAAAAAAAGTTCCTGCCGCCTTTCGGCGGGGAACCTTTAACCGGACAACCTCTCAGCGCCCCCGACGCTTAATCCGCGCGAGAACCGCGAAAAGAAACGATGAAATAATGCAGGACCGGCTTGAATTTATAGTAATTTCAGACTGCGGCTTACCTTCAGGTCCGCACTCTCCGCCATCTTCTATTTCTGTGCGCAGGCGTGCTGAGGGGTTGTCACATGACTGGGACGCGCAGAGGGGCTGCGTGAACGAGCACAGAGCGATTGTGGTTAGTTCAAGAGCCCACCTGAGGATGGGAAAAAATAAATATATCCATCTATCTATACAAAGGTCGCAAAGCTGAATGTAAACCAGTAACGTGATAAAAATCCTAATTATGTTACTTATTTTTGTTGTATTTTAATAATTTTAGATGTCATTCAGGTATTAGTAACTTTAATCAAGGAAAACATGACTTAATCTGCTCAATCTGTAAAATAAATTTTCTATCTATCTATCTATCTATCTATCTATCTATCTATCTATCTATCTTATCTGACATTAAATGTGTATAGTTATTTTAGGTAGAGGTGAAGTTGTGAAAAGTAAACTTAAAAACTTTGCCAACTTTAAGTGATATTGATTTATCAGAAGTATATCAAAATTGTTTCATAATGCGAAAAAGCAATGATTTTGTGCAACCTATTGTAAAAAAAATCAGATTTTACTTCATAGAAACATTGGTTCATAAAGTTAAAAAAGACATGACATTCAATATAAATAGGATCAAATAAATTCAAGTAATGAAATGATCATACTTGTTGCAATAAAAAAGGGTCAAACAGGCGCAAGTGTTTAAAACTCCTTGACTTTCTGTAATATATTTTATATGCAAATAGTCTCACATTTAGATAAACTGCTGCAAATATAACACCTAAATTGAGTTTTCCTAATCCCAAAGAACACCAAAGGTATCATTTAATACTGTTTGGGGAAAAAGGCCTCATGTTGTCTGAATAGTCAGGCAAGATGTGATTAGATTCTCTCTTTCCAGCTATGGGTCTGTTGGCAAAGGCAGCAGGTGGGTTAGAGCGAATCTGTGTGCATTAAGAAGAATGTAAGATAATTGCCTGTTAACAAGCAGACAGGGAAGAAGCCATTTTTGTCCTAGAGAAAGAAAGGATAGACTGGTGTTCTGCAGGAAATACAAAGAAGAACAACAGGAAGCTGATTTGATTGTCATGGTCATCTGGAAAAGCATTTGCCCTGAGAAGAGCAGAAACTGTTGCCATGCTGAGTATGATGCCAGCCGCGCTGTGAGGCATTCAGTATGTCTATGGGCTTATGCCTGATTCACAGAAGATAACTTTTCCAAGTTCTTCTCAAGATCTTTGCCAAGACAAAACAGTTAATGGAGGGAATTGTGTAATAATCTGTGTATATATTATAGCTCTGTATCACAATCTACACATAATCAAATATCAGAACCTTTTTTTTTTTTTCATCATCTCAAACCCCCAGACCTTTCCCATCCCCTGTGGTCAGTTCTTTTAAAGTAGGTCTATACCAGAGGCTAACTACTGCGACCACTAAGGCGAGGATGGGTCACCTTTAATTAGGCTCTAGGCTAAAGTTAATACCTAGAAAATTAAGGATGGCATAAAGAGAGGGGGTCAACTTTATCATTTCAGTAGCAAAGAAAATTGAATTTCTGAAGTACTTATTTGTAATGAGTTGCTTTAACGTCTGAACAGAGGTGTCACGCAAAGAAGTATACAGTAAATAGTTTGTAACTTAACTGGAGTTACTATTTTTATGTCGACTTTTTACATTTTTTCTTTTAAAGTATCCTAATTAATCATTATAATTACAATTTGTCACCTTTGGATGGAAAAAAAAAACAAAGAAACTTGCGTTATCCGGATACAACTATTTTGATTGTGATTAGATGAGAAGAGTAAGCGTTTACCATCCTGACACCCTAATCTTTCATACATTGTTCGTCTGACCAGAACTTTAGACAGATCACATTTATATCACACTTCAGCATGGATGTAGCTGGAAGAAAACAGGGTAAAGATACCAAAGAAGTCAAGCAGAATGTCCCAACTGAGCACCACTGAGGTACTTGTTTGCCAAGAAAACAGTCTTTGGCCAAACAGAGTATTTGTCATAATATTGCCACTGAGGACTAGCTTAATGGTTAATTCCGTAACCTGTATAACTCTGACCGATTTCTCATCTGACCCACCTGCTCCTGCCCCTATTTAAGGTGATTGGATCAATTTATCAGGGCCAGATTATTCTCGTTCTCTCTAGCCAGTGGTGAGAAGGTTTTTAGCGTCCCTTAGTGTTTCTGGTTTCCTGGTCCTGACCTGTTCTGCCTCTCAACCACTGAGCCTGCCTGTTCCCATCCGAACGGTTTGCCTGAACTGTCTTTGGACTCCTGGACCTCTGAGCCTGCATGTTCCTATCTTGTTCTCCATTTTCTTGGGCTTCAGCATCTGGAACACTCTGGGCTGTCCCCGCCGCATCTCACTGGCAGCTCACCGCCTGGATCCCACCTCGTTCACAGGACACGGGCTGAACTGTTAAACCAGAGTTTCCTGTAATAGATGCTCTAGCCGCTGCTACTCCTGTCACAACGTTTTTTTTTTTTTATAAAGGCTTTTGAATTATTATATTATATTATATTATATTATATTATATTATATTATATTATATTATATTATATTATATTATATTATATTATATTATATTATATTATATACTGTGTCCTCTGTTCTGAGTGTTGACAGTATTGCGCATAACCAGGATATTTTTCTAGCTTTTGATCAGTTACTTTAAGAAAGAACTAACTTTAAGAGCTGCACTAAGGTAAAAGCTCTTGTTTTACGTTAGTGCAGCTAAACTTGAATCTACTTTTACCCTCCAATAAAGGCTACTCAAAGGCTGAAGTCTGATTTTTTTGCACCATAGGCACTAATTTCCCTCTGGGATTATTAACGTATGTCTTATTCTGATTCTGATTAAACAAATCTTGGGCTTCATGAAACACACAATTGCTCACTAGTGCATATACAGGTGCTGGTCATAAAATTAGAATATCATGAAAAAGTAGATTGATTTCAGTAATTCCATTTAAAAAGTGAAACTTGTATATTATATTCATACATTACATACAAACTCATATATTTCAGATGTTTATTTTGTTTAATTTTGATGATTACAAATGACAACAAATGAAAATCTCAAATTCATCATATCAGAAAATTAGAATATTGTGAAAAGGTTCAAAATTGATGGCCCCTGGTGCCACACTCTAATCAGCTAATTAACTCAAACCACCTGCAAAAGCCTTTAAATGTTCTTTCAGTCTAGTTCTATAGGGTACACAATCATGGGGAAGACTGCTGACTTGACAGTTGTCCAAAAGACGACCATCGACACCTTGCACAAGGAGGGCAAGACACAAAAGGTCATCGCTAAAGAGGCTGGCTGTTCACAGAGCTCAGTGTCCAAGCACATTAATAGAGAGGCGAAGGGAAGGAAAAGATGTGGTCGAAAAAAGTGTACAAGCAAGAGAGATAACCGCACCCTGGAGAGGATTGTGAAACAAAACCCCTTCAAAAATGTGGGGGAGATTCACAAAGAGTGGACTGCAGCTGGAGTGAGTGCTTCAAGAACCACCACACACAGACGTATGAAAGACATGGGTTTCTGCTGTCGCATTCCTTGTGTCAAGCCACTCTTGAACCACAGACAGCGTCAGAAGCGTCTTGCCTGGGCTAAAGAGAAACAGGACTGGACTGCTGGTGAGTGGTCCAAAGTCATGTTCTCTGATGAAAGTAAATTTTGCATTTCCTTTGGAAATCAAGGTCCCAGAGTCTGGAGGAAAAGAAGAGAGGCACTTCATCCACGTTGCTTGAAGTCCAGTGTAAAGTTTCCACAGTCAGTGATGGTTTGGGGTGCCATGTCATCTGCTGGTGTTGGTCCATTGTGTTTTCTGAGGTCCAGGGTCAACGCAGCCACATACCAGGAAGTTTTAGAGCACTTCATGCTTCCTGCAGCTGACCAACTTTTTGGAGATGCAGATTTCATTTTCCAACAGGACTTGGCACCTGCACACAGTGCCAAAGCTACCAGTACCTGGTTGAAGGACCATGGTATCCCTGTTCTTAATTGGCCAGCAAACTCTCCTGACCTTAACCCCATAGAAAATCTATGGGGTATTGTGAAGAAGAAGATGCAATACACCAGACCCAACAATTCAGAAGAGCTAAAAGCCACTATTAGAGCAACCTGGGCTATCATAACACCTGAGCAGTGCCACAGACTGATCGACTCCATGCCACGCCGCATTGCTGCAGTAATACAGGCCAAAGGAGGCCCAATTAAATACTGAGTGCTGTACATGCTCATACTTTTCATGTTCATACTTTTCAGTTGGCCAACATTTCTATAAATCCTTTGTTTTTATTGGTCTTCAGTAATATTCTAATTTTCTGATATGATGAATTTGAGATTTTCATTTGTTGTCATTTGTAATCATCAAAATTAAACAAAATAAACATCTGAAATATATGAGTTTGTATGTAATGTATGAATATAATATACAAGTTTCACTTTTTAAATGGAATTACTGAAATCAATCTACTTTTTCATGATATTCTAATTTTATGACCAGCACCTGTATATGTTCTTTAATATACAATGTCTGGCCAAAAAGAAAGTCGCAACCAAAAAAAAAAAAACGCCTTTAGCTTTGATTACGGCACGCATTCGCTGTGGCATTGTTTCGATAAGCTTTTGCAATGTCAGAAGATTTATTTCCATCCAGTGTTGCATTAATTTTTCACCAAGATCTTGCATTGATGATGGTAGAGTCTGACCGCTGCGCAAAGCCCTCTCTAGCACATCCCAAAGATTCTCAATGGGGTTGAGGTCTGGACTCTGTGGTGGCCAATCCATGTCTGAAAATGATGTGTCATGCCCCCTGAACCAGTCTTTCAAAATTTGAGCCCGATCAATCCTGGCATTGTCATCTTGGAATAAGCCTGTGCCATGAGGGAAGAAAAAGTCCATTGATGGAATAACCTGGTCATTCAGTATATTCAAGTAGTCAGCTGACCTCATTCTTTGAGTACATACTGTTGCTGAACCTAGATCTGACCAACTGCAGCAACCCCAGATCATAACACCGCCCCCACAGGCTTGTACAGTAGGCACTAGGCATGGTAGGTGCATCACTTCACCTGCCTCTCTTCTTACCCTGATTTGCCCATCACTCTGGAACAGGGTAAATCTGGACTCATCAGACCACATGACCTTCTTCCATTGCTCCACAGTCCAATCTTTATGCTCCCCAGTAAATTAAAGCCTTTTTTTCTGGTTAGCCTCACTGATTAGTGGTTTTCTTACGGCTACACAGCTGTTCAGCCCAATCCCTTGAGTTCCCTTCGCATTGTGAGTGTGGAAATGCTCTTACTTTCAGTATTAAACATAGCCCTGAGTTCTACTGTTGTTTTTAAGTGATCGCCGATCACGATCATTCAGGATTTTTTTCCGGCCACATTTCTTCCTTGAAGATGATGGGTCCCCACTATCCTTCCAGTTTTTAATATTGCGTTGGACAGTTCTTAACCCATTTTTAGTAGTTTCTGTAATCTTTTTAGATGTTTCCTCTGCTTGATGCATGCCAATGATTTGACCCTTCTCAAACAGACTAACATCTTTTCCACGACCACAGGATGTGTCTTTCAACATGGTTGTTTAGAAAATGAGAAGCAAGTCATTGCACCAGTTGGGGTTAAATAACATGTTGCCAGGTGAAAGATAATCGCCCATGCAGTAATTATCCAATAGGAGGATCGTACCTATTTGCTTAGTTGAATCCAGGTGGCGACTTTTTATTTGGCCAGCCAGTGTATTTGCACCGTACATGATTGACATATATCCAGCTGAACTAGGTAGCATAGTGCAGTGACTCTTAACCCTGGTCCTTAGGGCCCTCTATCCTTCGTTTTTTAGATGTGTCTCTACTCAAGCACCTGATTCAAATGATCACCTTTCCTCTTTGACAGCCCTTAAATGCTGCAAAAGGCTGTTAATTACCTTATAATCCAGGTCAGGTGTGTGGAAGCAGGGTTAAGAAACCCTGGCCTAGTGTTTTCCAAATTATCCAAAGATTAACATCTTTATATAACTTACAAGCTTTTGTACTCCATGACATATTTTCCCCTTCACAGTACTTTTACTGTAATACTTTAGATATTTTTTGAAGCTAGTAATTTTTTACTTCTACTCGAGTAAAAAGCTTAAGCTTCTACTTGAACTTCTTCAGAATTTACCTCTGCATCTGAATGCATAAAAAAACAATATACTACTCCAACCCATTTCAAATTGATAAATGTATAGTTAAAAATTGATGAGATAGATAGATAGATAGATAGATAGATAGATAGATAGATAGATAGATAGATAGATAGATAGATAGATAGATAGATAGATAGATAGATATAGATGATAGATAAATATTTTACCATTTCTGTTTAAGTTCAAACTGCACTCTCTGTCTGAGAACCTTCAGCACATTCTGTTCTAATACAGTTTAGTTTCTAAGTATTTTTCATGCTGTGGGTAACTGATACACTCAACAGGTCAAAGGTCATGAACATTCAGATACTGTTTCAAGCCGTGCTTTAAATTCTTTGCACATTTGCAATGAGAGGTATTTGGGCTCTTTTGATGATTTCCCAATAAAACTTTACAAAAAACTTTTTTTCACCAGACCCTGACACAAACAAGAAACCATTTTTGTTACATTATTTTAAATCTATGCATCCATTTACTTTACACTTGCTCTGCTTAGAATAAATAAAATAAATGTTATCTTTCAAAGTATTGTGGAAAAGAAACTTATATGTTCATAGAGAAACACAATTAGCATGAATACCTTCAATATCTAATCTTAGTTTGGGCCAAATGACTTATTAAGAAAAATGATTCCTTACCCTGTAGTTAGAGGACGGTTTGACCAGTAGGAGGCGCCAAATGATAAACAAAAGTCCAACATGATCTGATCTGATCCTGAACAATTACCAACAACTCAAGCCTCTACTTTCTGTAATAAGGTTTTTCTTCCAGGCTGAACCAAATATGATCTCACTGAACACATTTTGGCTTTGTGCATAAATCCATTACAAAAAATAAAATAAAATACACAAAGACTTATTGACAAACTAGTTCTGCTGCTTGGTTTGGGCCTCATTATGTCATCATGTATTGCTGCCATCTGTTGCATTGTTGATGCCCAGTGAGGGGGCAGGTGTCCACTGACCACAAACGATTATATGAGCAAATAATCAATCCATATCCCACAGAGCAAATACTGTGGGATCATTATCCAGCAGCACAATAAAGAGTTTTTCTTTTCTCTAAAATGTCTAATGTCACTGTTAATGGACTCCATAGTGGCACTTAGTATGGAAACTTATTACAAGAGAATATAGGCTCAAATTTAAAACAAATAAACTCTACAGGTGAGCAGACATGACCAAAACATTTATGATGTAAAAGCTATATCATATAACCCATGAAATTAAATATGAGACTGTTATATGTCAGGCAAAGGTGAATAAATCACCTTAAACACCAGTAATGTAGCAGCTGAAGCACTGAAGTAGTTTCTGGATGGTACTGCTTGTACAACGCCCTCCCTATTTATTGACAGCTCCTGCTATAACAGAAACATTTAGAAAAATCCTCCCTTTAGTTTAACTTTATGCAGTCAGTGTAGGAAAAGTATCATTATTCAACTTAGATATTGTTTTGTTATAAAAATTATCAGGGAAATTTTATATCAGATGATAAAGTAAAAGATGAAATGAAAATTTCCTGTTTTTTTTAAAGCAGTGAAAGAAGTGCTGTTTTCCAGAAGTGGATCATTTATCTGATATTCCTTTTGTTTAATCATTTCTCCTCATCCACTTTCTTATAGAAATCAACACAGAATTGCCCCTTAAATTAGAAATTGACTAAATCATCCCTGCTTCTCAGAACTACCAGATATGTAGAGCTGAAATGATGGAAGTAAAAGTATGAATTAAAGCTTTATGACTGGAACTGTCAGAAACAAGGTTGTGAGAAGAACCAAGTTTATCCTGGCACTAATAAACACATAGCAGGACAATAATAAAAAAAGGTAACTGATAGAGAACATCTCCAAAGAAAGACAACTTTGGGTCCCTAAATATTTAAAACAAGCTCTGGATGCTTTATTTATTCACTGTTTGAGAGGAAAGTAAGGAAAATGTGGAGTTAGCTGGAATGTATATGGACTTTAACACAGAACTGTTGTTTTGGAAATGTGAGAAACAATGGATCACTTATGCAATCAAAATTACAGTTTGTTGATTTTTTTTCTATGTGTTGTTTTTTTTTATCTCTTTTTTTTCCAAACAAAGAATTAGTATGGTGGAGGATCTGTGATGCTACGGGCCTGTTCTGTTTCAAAGACCCATGTAACCCTGTAATAGTAATAATGCTAAATAGTGGTAAAATAAACTCTTAAAAAAAGGAATTGTGATGTATTGTTTTTCTTCATTATCAAATAAATGTACTCACACTGAATTTTGTGACACTACATTCAAAGACTTCTGTTCAAGTTCTGGAAAATAAAACTGCCAGTGTTACATCATTCAGTGCCTCCATGTTATATATTTACTGTTTACATGATCAAGATGTGAATATTTGATAACAGTTTCTCAAAATACTGAAGTAGCATTGATCAGGATTTTTGTTCATGTTTTCCCTTTTGAATGATCTTTTAAATAAGCGAAATTGCTCAGAAAGTATGACGTTTCTTAGTATGACAGTTTAAAAGTTTGATCTATATAAGAAAAAAAGTACTTAAAAGATCCGGTTTACCCAATTCTCTTTTAGAGATTGGAGCTCAGCAGTTTCCATATCATCCCATAGAGAAAACTCCTCTTCTTGTTTTTCCCTGCAGTGAACGAAGGAACGAAAAGTACAAATGATACAAAACCGAGACGAAACCTCCCAAATCTGATAATAAAAAAAAACAAAAATGGCAGAGATCTGAACCAAGAGAAAAACATAACATTCTTTCACAAATGTGATGCGTCAAGCAAATGCATTAAACACAAAGGTACACTAGCTCACCTTGTGAAAATACAAACTAAAACATCAAAGTCTGACTTACAGTTGTGTGTTGGTACAACTTTCTAGCACAGAAAGGCATTCATGTCTTTACTCACAGATTGTAACTACAGTAAAGATAGCGAGCAGCGAGATTTAACACCTATTAATTAATTTCACTATCAAACTATGAATAATTTCCTTAACATATATTAGTTAAAATCCTTAAAGATTTGTTATTAGACAGTTTGAAAATGTTAAATCACTTTGTTTTCCTTTGAACATATAAAATTTGGGGTTTTAGTAATTGTGGCCATTTTTGTCTCTTCGCTGCTGGCCTCTGCCTAAAGCAGCTCAGTTTGCATACACCTTGTTTCTGTTAAATGGCCACAGTGTTTGTTTCATATAAGCAATAAAAGGGAGCAAAAAAATAAAGTAACACAGCCAGAAAAAGGCAAAAGCTTATCACAAGATCATCAGAATTTATTGAACTACAGTTATATACAGAAAAAAAAATCAAAGCACAAAAAAGGCATAAAAACACAAAGAACAAATAAAAACGGAGACAAAAAAAATCACATACATATGTATTTCCACAAAGAACAGCATAATAAAATGAAAAAAATGTAAATGGCTCAAACATTAAAGGAATACAGCTTGTCTGTCTGTTCTTATAGCTCTTTGGAAGGGCCCTCTGTTTAACCAAGTCACAGCTGGAAATAAGAAGCTGCTTTCAGGTTCAATTAATCTGAAAAAAAAAAAATAAATAAGAAAAAAGAGGGCAAAAAAAAAAGACAGACTTTTAGAGACAGGAGTTAACATAAAAAGGAACAAAATGATGATATAAAAACATAAATAACAAAACAAAAAAATACATCAGAGAGATAATTAACATTTTTTAACCTATCATTGCAAACCATAAGCCAAAACCTCATTACTAACAAAACAAGCATTGGAAGTCAAATAAGAACACCTTAAATAATTACAAACAAAAAAACAGAAGAATGATCAAATAATAAAAGTAAAGATTAAAGAGATAAAGACTTCATCAGTGTTTTTAACCACGTCATTGTCAGGGAGGCCCCAGCCAAGTCGCTCCCACTGTACTATGATGCTGCTCATCCTTGTTAGCATTCAGAGGGAACAAGTTTGCCACAGAGGGCAATTATGTTGGCTGAAAATTAGCATTCAATGTGCATCAGTGACATTACGTGAATATCTGTCTCAGTATGAGGCATCCAGGGCCCCGGAGCCGGGTAATCAATATCTATTAGTCGTCCCATCTGAAGAATTAGATTTCACCAGTGGATCAACCTGCTCCCAGAACCGCCATCTCCACCCCCACCTCGCCTCCCTGACTCCACGTCAAACATTATAAGATGACTGGACATATCATGCTCTGATGTTGGTTGCCTAATGAAAGAGATCATGTTGAACTCAAACACAATGTGAGGCAATCCGATCACCCTCAGGAGGAGGAGGGGGGGTGTTCTGGAGAAAGGCCAGCAGGTGTCAGGCTCCCACTGGAGGAGAGCAGAGGAGCAGTGAGGGACATGAAGCCCAGAGAGCTTTTCAGGTTTTATTTGGATTTGTACAGGAGATAAACAGGAGAAAAAAGAAAAGAGTGGAAACAATTCATACTTGAGATTGTTTTTCTCTGTATAAAAAGAAAACAGAGGAGGTTTTGGTTCAGTTTACTGAGAGGAAACAGAAAAAGAAAACAGAAAAATGAGAAGCAAACATTCGTAACCAGCAGTCAGTGCATTTTCTTTTCCTTTTAATGGTGCTTCTTTCGCCTCCATAATCTGAAGTGAAAAACCCGAAGGGCGGCTGCAGTAAGTGCTCATAACTATGTGCTGTATTCATAACACACGCAAACAAACTGGAGGAGCAAATTTGGTGTCCAAATTTAAAAATGTTGCCCATTTAAAGTGCTTGATGACATACACAGTGTACAAACCCAAGGTACATTATAAATACATGTAAAAACATATGCAACCAAACTAACAAATGAGAGTTGAACTTAAAATCACAATTTTACAAGCCATTGCACATTGTCATGTGATATATATATTTTTATTTATTTAAATAATGTAGCATTATTCTCTTCAGATAGTGAAAGAGCAAAGAGTTTTTATTCAGCGACCTCCTTGGTTTTAGCTTTGCAGCTTTGCATCAGCAATCCTCTGATTCACAGCATGATCTCTTTAACACAAGAGTCCAGTTGTTTGGAGGAGAGGTTGCTGCAGAATCCATCTCCTCCAGAGCCTTAATGGAGGTGTATCTGCAGAGCAGTGGCACCAGCAGCTGCAGCAGGAATCCTCGGTGGAAGGGGTGAACACTTGAAGGTTCTCGAAGTTGGATCTTCAAACATGTTTTTTTTTTTTTTTTTTTTTTTTTTTTTTTTTATCAGGCTGGGTTGCAGTCAGCTGTAGGACAGTGGCACTAGGGGGGCAGCAGAGGAGACTTGAAGGTGCAGGCTCCAGTGCAATGACGAGGAGTGAGCATCTTGCAGGAGAAATGGTGAAGGGCGTCGTGAGCTTCTAGGGGGGAAGGAGCCCATCAGTGAGAACATGAGGGTGAAAAACAACAATGAAAAGGTTGGTTAGTAATTAATCTACTGTTTTAGTTTAATTTTGACTTTCTAGAGCAAAATCCAAAATGCAGAGCGGGGGCCATTTGAGGCCTTCTGAATGATTTTTAAGGCCCCTGAATGCAATCCTAAAAAGTTGCAAATTTGGCCAACCCGAAAAGGCAGAAAGCATTTTTAAAGAGACAATAACCAATCATTTTTTCATGTTTTAAAAGTAGTAGCATGTCTTCTTTTTTAATAAGGCAAAAAAAGACACAGTTCTTACATTTATGTTAAAATGAAAATCTTCAACAAAGTCAGACTGCGTTGTTTCTTTCGTTAAGGACATATTTTTTAATCTTAATTTTATCCCTTGAACTTGTAAAAAAAATAAAATAAACAACAAAGACTGCTAAAAAAATTATGATTAGCTTTAAATTACAAGTTGAATACGTCTCGATACGACAACATCACTTGGACAAACTTAGTGCAGAAGAGTCAAATCTTTTCTAAGCTTTCTTTTTACCATTACCTATATTTACTATCATTTTACTTTTCCTTTGGCAACCTAAAGTAGCCAAAAGTAGAAATCAATAATTTTCTATCTTAAAGGCAAATAGTGCGTTCTATGTGAGGTGAGAACCAGAGTTTTATTTGTTCTTTTCATTCAGGTCTGAGGGCAGGAGAGGACGAATGGAACATCTTAGAAAAAATTATGTGTGCTTATTAAACTTGTAGAAATTGTGTAGCTTAATATGGGGACTGCCTGAGCTAAAAGAAGCTAAATTGTTAGTTACTCAGCAAAGCTGCAGTTACTAAGTTAATCAAAAACAAATCTTTTCGGTCTTCTCATAAATCTGCATTACGGTATTATATCGTTGTCCACAATACTCTGCAAAGTCATGGCAACATTCAGCCAATCATATTGTCACAGGCAGCAGTTCTGGTACCTTAACCAGCGAGTCAACATCACCACAAAAATTTGGGATACTACTACACTAGAATATGTACAAAGTTAAAGTTTTAAAGTTAAAGTTTGAACTTTATATTAGGGGAAATATGACCTAAACTGGTCAGAATGTGACTCCATGTGTGTAATATTTCAGAAACAAAAGCTAACTTTGTTTGTTTTTCATTGATTTTTGTTTTATGTTATTGTTTAACTCATATAAAGCACTTTTAATTGTCTCTGTGCTGAATTGTACTATATGAATAACCCTGCTTGCCTAATTAAAACTACATATCAGTGAGTGGGATCATAACCTAATGACTCCAAGGCTGTTCTTCACCTTTTCTACTGACCAGCAGAAAAGCTCAGACTAGATATTGGTGAGTTTTTATGCACACGGATAATTTCTACTGAGTTTAGAGGAGGACCTTTCAAGTTCTTTTCTCTTGTAGGACTGTCAGTTTAGATGCTTGACAGATTCTGCTACATCCAACCTCCTTATTAAATGTGCCCCATAAAAGATGTTCTGATACAGCATTTTGAAATGATATGTTTTGAATATCTTTGTCATTTTTTATTGTTTTATCATTGGTGATATGTTATATGATATATGTTTATGATATATCAAATCCTGCATGCAGCAGAACAGGGTCTGAAAAGGTTGGAGTCAGACCAAGACTCAGCAGAATATAATCCAGGTCAAGTATTACTGAATGTTTCACATAAAAACAAAAAAACAAACAAACAAACAGATAGGATCTTTAACTGCTGCACAACAACTCAACACCAAAGAGTTGTTATAGTCTTGATCAAAGTGCTTTTAAAAAGTCTTTATACTTTTATATATTCATCATCTACTGTGGTCGATCAGCACAAAGCAGAGCTTAGCTGCTACATGCCAGATAGATGATAGATGTGTTTAACTTGAAGCAGTTACAGCTGCATGCCTTCTTGACCTGGAACCTCTTGGTATAATCAGACTTGAGTTGTCCCTTTGAGATGACGTGTTGTGAATTTAGTGCTATATAGATAAACTGAATCTAACCCATTCCACTGTACGTCTCGCTTTATGTTTCAAGCCCTGCCAGAAGGTCAACTTCTGTCCCGGTTTGAAGTCCTTAGCAGCTTCTAGAAGATTTTCTTGCAGAAATGCCCTGAATGCAACCCCATTCATCCATCAATCAACAGCTTTACTGACTGAACAGGTTTCCTGTTTCTGATGGAGAAGACCGTCCCCTCGTGATGTTGCTGCCACCTCCGTGTCTAACATTGGAGAGCAGAGGTCTTTGAAATTGGGGCTGCTGCCCCTAGTGAATCCATAAAAGTACTGTGATCCTTAGTCAGTTTGCCTGTTCTTATTTAAAAGTTTCAAACATTACCACAAATGGAACTTGCAGCAAGTTAATAAACTGATGCATTGGATAATGCATCAGTTTATCAGTTTGCTTCCTCCGTATGTCAGTAATGGGGGTGTGCAAATGTTGGTAGGTTGGCAGTTCTTCAATATTTCTTCTTTTGTCAGATGTTGGACTGAACGGTTCACTGTGAGACTTTTAGAGCTCAGGATCATTTACATTAAACATTTACACAATTTTATTTGTGATGGATTGTATTTAAAGTATCAGATTAAATTAAGCTGAATGCAAATCTACCGCAATGTATTTTGAATCATACTCATATACACTGAAATTGGTTGTGATAAAACAAAATGTTTAGGAGTTGTTTACTTTTGCAAGTGACCATAGGTGGTTTTTAATATTTTAGCAGTTCTGCCTTTCTTGGTCAGGAGTAAACGAGGCTTTTTCATTTAAGTTAAAAAGTGTCCCAGTGTGGGAAAACGGCTTGGTGAAGACAAACAAAAAGACGTCTTTGCAGAAAGTGAACCATTATCTGCTGTTATTGACTCATACCCTGATGAAAATCATGCTTATCATGATTTACTTTGTTGTTTTTTTCCCTCATTGTCACAATGTAAAGGTTTTTTTCATTATTGTACGTCTGTCTGGACACAAATTTTTGAATCGTTTAGCAACTCTAAACAGCTTCTTTACATTTTTCTCAAAAACAGCGCACAAGGATTTTATTCTCTAAGAACATTTAATTATAATGTAATTATAATATATTTATAATATAATTGTTTGGCTACAGTAACTTCAATGTATCAATCAGTGATTTTTTTTTTCATGAAGAATATTCAGGTTATTATGAACTAATCAGCATCAATTCTCATTTTTGTTTTTTTTTTCATCATTATTACTGATACTACTGATTTGTGAACATAGGGAGCTCAATGCATCTTGTTTTGATATCTTAAATTTTATGGAAAAAAAAAATCAAATGTGTAAATTTTCTCTTTCCTAATCTCATAAATAATTTCCTCCCGAATTCAGTCATCATCTTTCTCGCTGAGGGATTCTGGTTTTTAGGTAATAGATGTTCATTCTGCAGTCCATGTAGTAAAGGTTGGATTTATTTTTTCTTCTTTAAGTGAATTAAAAATAAAATTTTTGACCCCCTGCTTGAAAACGCAGTTTTGTATCTCAGTTATCTCAAGGGTCAATATTAATTTCCTTATCTTGAGTGATTTAAATGTTTTGCAATAAGGATTCTTTTAAACAGGAGCTTTCAGCTTTTTCTCTTTAACTTTCAAGCCTCATTTTCTTATATGCAGAAAAAGAAAGACCAATATCCTCCGAGAAGCTTATTGCATTCAAACATAAACAACTTAAGGTGAAATGACACATTTACCAACAGCTTAAAAGCTTCAACCTCACAGCTCCTTGAAGATGAAATGGAGCCTGCAGGTGTTTTTCTCATCTGCAGTAAATTGTCTTGCTGCTGAAATGTGCAATATGAATAAACTTGTCTCCCTAATAACTGTTATGAACAAAGTCAGTGCATCCCTTCCCCCCTTTCTTAGTTTAGTAGCTACAACACTGGCCTGTTACGGACAATCCTTTGGCATTTCTGCAGCCCTTTGGTTTGCAGTTGAGCTTCTTCAAAGAACTCTGCTCTGGTTTCATTTGATATTTAAAATGTATCTTTTGTAAGCACCTTTCTAATTACGGTTTGGAACATTTTTTCTTCCTGGTTGGAAACAATAAGTCTTTACAAATGCAAAAAATGCAAGAAAAGAACGCCTCTAATCATGAATATTTATCACCTCTCACAGATATGTATCGCTCAGGGTTTTCCAGATTCAGAAGAAATGAAAGAAAAGTTTTATCTAATCAGTTTCCTTTGATTGTTTTGGACATGTGTGAAAATCTGATAAACTTATCTTCTTTAATTATAAAAATTCCAGTTCTCAATGTGTTTGGTGAGGAGAAATAGCAGCCTGAGTCATGAATTAAACATTTTACGAAATGAGTCCTTCTTCTGTTCTTCAGTTATTGAAAGTAAACAGGCCTCACTGGTTCTTGTTAATGAGAGAGTTATGGTTTTTGTTAAAAAACAAAACAAAAACAAAAAAAACACAGAGGTCCACTTTTCACACATAGTGTGTGTTTTTTAATATATACATAGTTTTTTAAATAATAATTATAAGATAACATTGGGGAAATGAATATGTTTTTTAATTAGAAAGTAAATATTTTATCCAACTGGTAAAGCTGAAGTATAGCTTAAAGACAACTGATTAGCATCCATGTAATGAAACAATGGGAGGAGCTGACTTTTTACTGGGAGCAGAACAGCAGCGCAAAAGAAGAATAGAGAAGATGTAGTTAAAAATGCCCCATAAATAAAAAGAGACATTAAGAATATTTGGCTGCTTTGTTTCATTATTATTGAAGCTTCTTTACAAAATGCATCTGTTTTTTGCACATCCAGAAAATCATCAGAAGACGAAAGCATTGATAATCTGATGAGCTAAGCTCTGGTCAGATCTCTTAAAAATAGAAATGGTTTGTTTTTCCTTTAAAATAAAAATAATAAACAGGTTAAACTGATTTGATTGTCTTTGTTTGAACCATTGTTTCCTCATCACTCACAATGAATATACTTCCCAGCCAGTATGAAGCAGATAATGTGGCCAGTGGTGCTCTCCACTGCCTCAAGTCAGATTTCAAATGAGAAGCTTCACTTTAACTGTGCCGCACTGTAAATACTGACATCTGAACACAGCAGAGGCCGAACGAAACAACAAAAAAGTAGCACTTGCATATTCATTTGAGCTTGTGGGTAAAAATGTGAATAAATTATTGATTCCCTCTGTGGACCACTTAGAAATTACCTTTTAGTTTCTGCTGTATTGCATAACGAGCCTTTCTCTCTTGGTCCAACTCGCTGCTCAAAGTGTCTATCAAAAAATAAAAATAAAAATAAAGAAGTAAAAAAATAATAATAATAAATAAGTGGTCAAAAATGATTATGGAGGAAAGTAAAAACAAACAAAATGAGTAAATAGTGTGTGGAGGAGTGTAACGTGTGCTGTTTGCCCCTGTGGTATTTAGACTGACCCCTCTGTGTACTTGAACCCTGTATTTAAATGACTGTAACATTAAACCAATCCTTTAACGGGTGGCATTAGTTGAAGTCTGCTGCATGTAAGCGATACAGAGCTACATAATGGTCTGTCTATTCAATTTTCCAGAGCATGATTTAGGAGAAAATAACATCTGCAAACAAAACAACGTGGCTTCAGTTTCACCTTTGATAGAGATCCATTAATCCCCTCAGCCACAGCAAAAATAAATAAAAAAACAAAGATGGAGTTTACAGTAAAACACTCTAATATTTCAATATGCAAGTGTCACTTTTCCTTCTACACTGCAAAAAATTGAAATCTAAAAAAGTGATTTTTTTTGCAATAAATGCATTTTTTCTTGAATTGAAGAGGTAATTGAGACACTTTGCCAATGGAACAAGACAATTTACATTTAAAATAAGAAAACACAATTGCATTGTCTTATTTCAACTGCATATTATCTAATTATATCATTTTAAGACTAAAAATACTCATTCCATTCTCTAATTATTTTATTTACCTACTCAATTTAATGGTAAATACACTTAATTTAAGACATTTTTAGACGGTTTTTGCAGTGTATAATCTTATAAAGCCAATAATTATTGAACTTTAACTTTTGTGGCTTAAAGAAAAGCTGATTTAAATCCACTGCCCAGACTAACAGAAAGAGACTCACCTCGAACAATCTGCAACTGCTGGACCATTTCCTCTCTGTAGGACAGCTCACGCTTCATTTGATCCTGGAAATTATCTGAGGAGGGAAAACCAGGAACCTCATCATACAGATCGACTCAAAGAAAGGATCCAGTCCGACTAACTAACTCGCTTTTGTCCCCATCATACCTTTCAGATGCTGAAATTCTCTCTCCAACTTCTTCCTCAGCTCCACTTGCTCCACCAGCTGCTTCTGCAACTCCTCTGGAGAAAAAAAGAACATTTAACATCCTGTTAGATATTTTATCTATTTATTTATTTGTCTTAAATATATATATTTAAAAATGATAAACATATCTTTTTTTTTTTATTTCTGCTGGTAAGGATTAGTTGGAGCCCTTGTAATAAAACCAACTTCAGGTGCATCTCCTTCCTTGATAACCCCTTCTCTCCCCCTCTCTCCCCCCCTCTCTCTCCCAGGCTGCTGCAGTAATTGCCATGCATTGCCTGGAGGTGGAGACGATAATAACGGAGTCCCAGGGTTTTTCCAAGCGTTGTAAAATAATTAGCTGCCGAGCCTCGGGGTTATGGCTCTGTTCGTTAAAATATTAATAGCCTCTAAACGATTTCCCCTTACAATAATAAGTCAAAACTCCTACATCTCGTGATTAAGTGGTTAACAACTATGGAAACACTGTAGGCCTATAAAATGCAAATTCGCATTCGGATATTTGGGCGTGCATCTCTTTAGCAGCAACATTTCAAATCAGGTGGAAATCAGTATTTAATGTTATTCTAACAGACTGGGGATGTTTAGGTTGATAAAGGGGCGGGTTTTAGTTTAGGAATTAAAAAGATCATGGAAAAAAAAATATCATCTATTAAAATTTTACTATGTCATGAAATAATACAAATAATTGTCTTGTTTTTTAGGTTATGAGCCTTAAAACGCTCCCCACCTTTGGCCATATTCTCCAGATCTCTTTCATGCACACTGATGTCGATGCGTAAAGCTCCATCACCTGCACATACATATTAAATAATAATCAAATAAAGGAAAAATCAAAGTCGCTGCAAGCTGTTTTATGGTTTAAAAAAATATATATGTGAAAATTTCTGAATTTTTTGGGATATAAATAATAATTTTAAACCTTGTCTGTCCTTCTCTGAATAGGAAGTTGCGCCATGCTGTGTTTGCGCTTCAGCCATGTGATGGATACCTGCATACAGGGGGTTCAGTTTAAGGGATTTCTAAAGATTTGGGTTGGATATATCAGCAGGTAATAAATCGGATCAATAATTATACCGCTGGGTCTGTTGGGTGGTTTGGAGCTGAAGGAAGGACGGTCGTTCAGGAGGAGCATCGGTGCGTCCCTTTCATGAGGGAACACCTGCAAAACAGAGAGCAATTACAGGCCATTTGCTGCGGTTCTTCATATAATTACAGCCGTTTGAAAAATAATAAAAAAGATCTATTAAATATAAATAAAAACATAAAAGCTATTTAATTAGATTGATTAGATTGTGTGAAATAAAAAAATAAATAAAAGGCCTATTTGGGGAAAAAATAAACCCGCATTTCACATTTTTTAAAGGTTTGTGTATAACAATAATAATAATAAAAAAATAAGATATTTCTTATTTTTATTTAAAAAAATCTAAATAATAATTAAATGTTTTGCTCAGGGGGAACTGGTTTTATTAGCCAAAGAGCAAAGGCCATTTGACTGCCTAAATCTTGCAGGTCAGCATTTTTGATCACATTTACTTCTGCTGCTTCTGTCCAACTTTCCCTCCGGGGATCATTAAAGCTCCAATTCATCTAATCTCACCTCATGAGGAGGGGAGCTGTTACGCATCTGTCGCTCCTCATCCGATGAGGCCTGCGGTGACACCCCAGCCGCCCCCGGGCTGATGGAGCCGTCAGGCCGCTGCTGGCCCTCCTCGGCTGCAGCGCAGAGCCGCTCCTGCGCAGGGGAGCCTCGGACATCCCCACCCGGTGAGATCCGGATGGACTCCTCTTCCTCCGGACCCCGGTTGGATTCCACGTCCACGTCTGGATCGTCGTCCTCATCGTCCACTACGCTGTCCCTGTCCGGGGACGCCGATCTGTAGCTGGAGCTCTCGCTGATGAAATCCGGGGACAGGTAGCCGGGACGCGCGCCGAACCCGTCCCGGTTGCCGTAGAGTTTGGCGATCGTTTCCGCGTCTTTGACCACGGGTCTGAAGGCTGAGATGTAGCTGATCTTCCTCTGAGAGGCCTCGTCTCCGGATCTGTCCTCGTCGTTTCTGGTGGAGGAGGACTGGGAGCTCGGGCTGCGCTCATGGTGAGGATGCGGGGTTGTGTCTTTGGGTGTGTTTGCGCCCCGATCGCTTTGGTCAGAAAGGTCCAACTCAGTTTGCCGGACACCCGGACGCTCAGTTGGAGGTTTAGGTGGGGCGCCCGGGTAGGGTGGCATGGGCAGGCCTCCTGCTGTGGGCCAGAACATGGGGAAAGCGGGGTAGAGGGAGTCCTTGGCTCCGGGCCAGAACACACCCGGAACCGCGGATTTGTTCCCATCAGTCACTGCGTCGCTCTTTTTCTGACACAGCCCATAGCTGGGGAAACCATAGGGGTGATGGGGGAATAGGGGTGGGGGGATCTTCTGCAGCATGCCAAAGCTCTTGCTGGGCACAGGGATGACCGGGTAGCTCCGTGCGCCTCCAGCCAAACTTAAGTTATTGCTTCCCTGCTCCTCGTCGCACCGTAAAGTTTTGTGAGGGATCTCAGGGGAACTAGTTGGAGCCAAACTGGAGGAGGTCTGCGACTTCAACGATGAAGACATTCCCGACCCGCTCATGGGAAGAGTCCTCTTTCTGCTCCCCCCGTTGAACATGGCCTTAACATCCTCCCACGCGTGGTTTATATCCTCAGACTGTTTCTTGTCCGTCAGTTTCAGGTGCCTTCTCCACGAATTGAAGTTAGCCGCGTCCGGCTGCAGGTACTTGGACTCTGGAGTGCGATGAGAGTGAAAAATAAACTTATTCGGGGAGAAATACATGTTGCAAAAGCTGCATTTGATGCACTTGGCCCTGGAGCTGTTGTATCTGGCGGGGATGAAGCTGCCTCTGCAGCCCCAGGCGCATTCATGGGACACGTCAAAGGCGAAATTCTCTGGCAGCTTCGGAGGGCTGTGCGCTCCTAGGAAGGACTTGCAGAGGCGCTCGGCCTCCCGTTTGGTGATCATCCCGCAGCGCCTGGATGAGATGGGCATGGCCCCTGCGCGCCTCAGGAGCTCCAGCTGGACGGGCGTGCACTGCACGCAGGTGATGCCCAGAGCCACCCGGCGGTTGTGGATCTCGTTGTAGCTGTAGTTTTTCAGAAGGGTGTTGGAAATCTGTGCAAGGCAGAGTCTCTCCTTCCCATCTATGACCAGAGACACGATGGGCACCCCGTACAGGGAGGTCTCACTCACTTGGTTCGGTTTGAGGGAGTTGGGGCTGGAAAAGCTCGGAGCGTCTTGCTTCAAACTCGGGGAAGAGCTGGCGTCTCGTCCCGCGTCTCCAAGATGTCCGGGCATCGACTCCATCCCTGGAAGCCTAACCATCAAAATCACAAAATTATATTGAAACAGGCTACTTGTTAGGCCTACTAAAAACAAAATGAAGCACACACTCGTATGTGTATATTTATGTATTTATATGAGTAAAGAAAAAAATACAAAATAAAATAATGTTATAAATGTATATATTTTTCATTCCAACAAGGAAGACATCTATATCAATATTAACTATTTTAGGAATTTTTTTCCATCGAATTGCGTCGAAATAAACCTTCAAATGCAAATATTAACTAAGATAAACGAATCAGTAATACGAAAAATATATAATAATAATAATAATAATAATAATAATAATAATAATAATAATAATAATAATAATAATAATAATAATAATAATAATAATAATAATAATAAAAGTTTATATGGTTTGTTCGATTGCAAAAGTGAATTTAGTTTTTGCCCTTGTTCTTAACTTCTCCTAATTTTCTTCATCTGCGCGTCCGGCCTCCTTCTCCCGGATTTCACTCAACCTCCTGCGTGGAAGGAGGACCTCTCCTGCTCCCCTTATCTTCAAATCGGCTCAGCACTTACGGAGCAGCTACTTAAGAGTCACATAAGATCCTTAGACACGGAAAAGGACAGAAGGGAAATGCAGCCTGAGCTGCGCCAATGCGCTTAGCGGAGAAGAAAAGAGCAACTCTAAGCTGCTTTTCTGGTAATTACACGGATCCAAGCGTGCGTCCCCGCATTGTTAATAAAAGACTAGCCCTATATATAATTAAAGCTTCAGCGCAGATTAGCCTTAGACTGCAGGCAGGAATTAGGTTGGAGCAGGCCTGTGTCACATTCACCTGCGCAAATGATCGACTCTTTGCGGGGTTTTCAAAGGCCGCGCAAATCTACCGAGCAGGTTTCTAATAGCTGGCTCCCTGCTTTATCATCACATATTAATCATTTAGCTTACAAACTACATTTTTTTTATTCCAAAAAAGAAAGAAAAATAAATAAATGCAAGCAATATTATCCGTTTTGCATTCCAATTATTTTAAAACCTTAAAATATCACCTACCTTCCTCTTCTGAAAAGACAAGACGCTCCAGCGATGTTTGGTGAAAGAAATAAAAAAAAAAGTAAGGAGAGGAAAATTTGGAGAATATTTTTGTCCGGATAGAAAACGGTGATAAAAACGCAGGGGGAAAAAAAACACAAAAAAACTGCAAACTTTCTCTCAGTTGGCTGAAGCTCAGGAAGAAACAGCAGCGGCGCGCAGGACCTCCATCCTGTTGGAGCTCTGGGAGGTGAATACCGTGTAGACAGGAAGCACATGGCACCTCTCTCCTCCTCCTCCTCCTCCTCCTGCCGTCATGCTGATGTGTAATAGCTCTCCCTCTCTACTCCCCATTCTCTCTCAAACACATAAACACGCGAAGCTACACAAAGATTCACAATTTTTGACGCACAAAACAGAAAGAAAGGCGTTATTCCCAATTAGGCCCCCGCTGACCCCAAATATGGAGACATTTGGCCTCAGAATTATTGGTATTTAATTACAAAAACTGTTATAAATGAAAACTTTATAATAGTTCTAAATAAATATAAACTAAATGGTAAGTGCGTAAAGCGGCTCACTCAGACACTCCTTACTAAAGACCCCCCGGAGGCCCCTGGGGTCAAACTGATAGCGTTTCATTTGCATTAAGGATCAGCGCGCATCTTGCTTTATTTCCCCGCAGTGGAAGCGAGCCGCTGCGCAAGTTGCGCTTTGCAGGCAGCAAGAAGCCCAAAAAGGCCCTGGCTCATTTATCAAGTTTCACCACCATCTGTTTGGCTTCCACGCCGCGGCCACGCAAATCACTCAGCAGCTTTGGGGGAGGGAAAAAAAAAAGAATAAATGAAGGTTAGAAATCTGAAATAGATGTGGGATCCTTCGGCCTGATTTTAGACTAATGCAAACTGAATGAAGCGGAGAGGCGATTGACTTAAAAAATAGAAATCTTCAAAGTGTTAAAAGCTTGGTCACTTTGCTGTATCAATTATTTAAGCTCTGGTTAAAGATCAGACTCTGAAAATTAAGTCTAAAATACAGGGGTGTCCCTAAAAACCCCTTTAAAGGGCTGATCATGGGGGCTACAACCTGATGGACCCCCAGCTACACACAGAAAAGAAGGAAGCAGAGAGATAAGGGATTGTTTTATAAAGAATGCTGAGGAGAGGCATTCATTTTAAAAAATATGATGCATGGTGCAAGGACACAAAGACTATGAATGCATAAGAAAATAAGCCTTAAAAAAAAAAAAAATCCTATTAAAAAAAAAATGACGCATTTAAGATTGTCTGATAAAACAGAAATCTACAGAGGTGTCCAAAGCCCACGTTTTCTAAGTTATAATTAAGAGATTATCTTCTGGATTTAGCCAAAATATTCAGAGATGAGCACCAGGAGGATCCCTTAGGAAAAAGATCTCGCCTTTTATTATTATTTTTCATGTTCTTCTTCCTAAGTAAATCTTAAGGATAACCATGATGCAGAACATCTTGTTGTGGCATTTCAAAATAACTCAAACTGTTTAACTCCTCTAAATCATATAATTGAATTGGTTTATTTGATTCATAACTTATAATTTTTTTTCTTTAAACGGTATTTTTAATAAATTTTAATTTTATTAATCTTCAAAGTGTTCATATATTATTAAAGCCATGGCCCAACCCAATTTCTATACATCTTGGTTCTTTCATTTGTGATACATTAACATTAGGCACATACATAAATAAGTAAATAAATAAATAGAAATATACACATATCATCCTAAAGTGTCTTCCGTTTTGATGTTTCTGTTGTGTTTAGAGTCTAGAATAGACCAATAAACAGACACCTATGTGTAAGTGTTATACAATTTGTGCATGGTGGGGGGTTTAAGGGGCCCAATAGGAAGGCAGACCCCAGAACATTTCTGTCCAGCCCTGCTGACCCAGCCACTATGTCAAACAGAAGCCAAAACACTTGATTGTTTCAGGCACCATAATGAGAATCAAGCACATACTGTCACCCATCACACTGGAGGCAGGAACAGAGTGTTCCTGAACAGATGAGAGTTTAGTGTCATCTACTTTTATTCTCTTACCTCCCTGCAATATTGATGCTGAACTTGATCCTATAAGCGCATCCTCTCCTCTTTCACAGTGGAGAGGCTTCCCCCGCAGCCCCCCTCCAATAATTACAATTTTATACTGTAATTATTCCTCTCCTTTTAATTATTTAGGCCGCAGAGCTGAATGCAGCCTTTTGTCGCCGTTTATTCTTGGGGAAACGTGAGCTGATGCGGCTGCAGATCCGCAGCGAGGAGTTTTTAATTAGAGACATTTCAGCTGTAATTTTAAGCGAGCTCCCTTTATTATTCCTGTTGGATACAAATGACCAGGCCGGCTTCATTGATATGCACAGAAAGCTTTTAACCTGGAGGAGAAATGCACCTTCAGGTGTCTGTCTAAAAACCCAGCAGGTGAGCCTCAGCATGAGTGAACAAATGTAGATTTGTTCATTTTCTGTCAGTAAGGTTTAAAAAATAAAATGTTTGAAAACCCATCTGAGCTCCTTTGCTTCCCCTTTCTCTTCCCCTCAAACTTCTTCAGGTTTCTTTATTCATTGTTTGTGCTGATAAATCCCTTTTAGTTGTCCTTATATGATCAAAAATATTTTTTAAAAAAGGACTGTTACACTGGAAAAAATGAAATCTAAATAAGTCTTTTTTTTTCTTAAAATAAGTGCATTTTTCCTTGAATTGAGGAGATAAGTTATGAAGGACCAACTCTGCCATATTTAAAAATAAATACAGAAATAAATAAATGCTCAATAAATGTATAAGCATACAATTAATTGCCAACAAAAAAGTGAGACATAAATATATATTTAACTCTTAATTAGCTTCTTTATTTATTTGCCTTTGTAATATTTACCTTATTTATTTTTCTGTCCTTTATAATCTTCAACTTTATTTTTTAATAACTTATATATTTAAGTATTTATTTATGTGCATGTTATTATATTTTTGTCTGTTTTATTCTTCCTTTGTATTTTTTTACCTTAGTTATTTCTTCGCCGCTGTTTATTTCTCTCTGCCCTTTTTACATTTCTCTATGCATTTCTATCTCATTATGCAAATTAGGAGGGGGTGTGTCCTAGAGAGTCAACTTCTGCTCATTGGTTGGCTTGGCTGTCCATCTTCTTAACTCACAGAGCTCAGAGTACTAAGTTAAATGTTCTCTTTTCTGTTGCTGTTGTTCAATAAAAGTACGTTTTAAGATCATTTGAGGCGAGAACCTTATACTTTTAAGCATCACCATATGGCCCATTCACAGATTTAATGCGTAATTTAAAAGAAAATGTGACGAACTTGAGAGGACCGTGGCACCAGCGGAGCTCCGAAGCTGCATAGAGAAATGTAAAAAGGGCATAGAGAAATGTAAAAAGGGCATAGAGAAATGTAAAAAGGGCATAGAGAAATGTAAAAAGGCAGAGAGAAATAAACAGCGGCGAAGAAATAACTAAGGTAAAAAAATACAAAGGAAGAATAAAACAGACAAAAATATAATAACATGCACATACATAAATACTTAAAAATATAAGTAATTACATTTATTGAGCATTTATTTATTTCTGTATTTATTTTTAAATATGGCAGAGTTGGTCCTTCATAATAAGTGAGACAATTTGCTAATGGAACAAGACAATTTAAATGGAAAATAAGAAAAAACAAAAACATTGTCTTATTTCAAGTGCTTATTATCTACTTATCTTATTCTAAGAATAAAAATACTGATTCCACATTCAAAATAATCTTATTTATCTGCTCAAATTGAGGGTAAATACACTTAATTTAAGAAGTATTGACTTATTTCTAGATTGTTTTTGCAGTGTAGTTCCCTACAAAGAAAATATGAATATATGTATATATATATATATATATATATATATATATATATACTCACCGGCCACTTTATTAGGTACCCCATGCTAGTAACGGGTTGGACCCCCTTTTGCCTTCAGAACTGCCTCAATTCTTCGTGGCATAGATTCAACAAGGTGCTGGAAGCATTCCTCAGGGAGTTTGGTCCATATTGACATGATGGCATCACACAGTTGCCGCAGATTTGTCGGCTGCACATCCATGATGCGAATCTCCCGTTCCACCACATCCCAAAGATGCTCTATTGGATTGAGATCTGCTGACTGTTGAGGCCATTTGAGTACAGTGAACTCATTGCCATGTTCACGAAACCAGTCTGAGATGATTCCAGCTTTATGACATGGCGCATTATCCTGCTGAAAGTAGCCATCAGAAGTTGGGTACATTGTGGTCATAAAGGGATGGACATGGTCAGCAACAATACTCAGGTAGGCTGTGGCGTTGCAACGATGCTCAATTGGTACCAAGGGGCCCAAAGAGTGCCAAGAAAATATTCCCCACACCATGAAACCACCACCACCAGCCTGAACCGTTGATACAAGGCAGGATGGATCCATGCTTTCATGTTGTAGATGTCAAATTCTGACCCTACCATCCGAATGTCGCAGCAGAAATCGAGACTCATCAGACCAGGCAACGTTTTTCCAATCTTCTATTGTCCAATTTCGATGAGCTTGTGCAAATTGTGGCCTCAGTTTCCAGTTCTTAGCTGAAAGGAGTGGCACCCGGTGTGGTCTTCTGCTGCTGTAGCCCATCTGCCTCAAAGTTCGACGTACTGTGCGTTCAGAGATGCTCTTCTGCCCACCTTGGTTGTAACGGGTGGTTATTTGAGTCACTGTTGCCCTTCTATCAGCTCGAACCAGTCTGGCCATTCTTCTCTGACCTCTGGCATCAACAAGGCATTTCCGCCCACAGAACTGCCGCTCACTGGATGTTTTTTCTTTTTCGGACCATTCTCTGTAAACCCTAGAGATGGTTGTGCGTGAAAATCCCAGTAGATCAGCAGTTTCTGAAATACTCAGACCAGCCCTTGTGGCACCAACAATCATGCCACGTTCAAAGTCACTTAAATCACCTTTCTTCCCCATGCTGATGCTCGGTTTGAACTGCAGGAGATTGTCTTGACCATGTCTTAGAAATTAAGTGTTAACGAGCAGTTGGACATGTGTACCTAATAAAGTGGCCGGTGAGGGTATATATGTATATATAAAAAAAACTGAAACTGTTTTCTCACCCCTCGTAGGGTGGTATGTGTCATCCTCAAGCTCGGGTCCTCTACCAGAGGCCTGGGAGTTTGAGGGTTCTGCGCAGTATCTTAGCTGTTCCTAGGACTGCGCTCTTCTGGACAGAGACCTCTGATGTCCTGGAATCTGCTGGAGCCACTCTCCCAGTTTGGGGGTCACAGCCCCCAGTGCTCCAATTACCACTGGCACCACTGCTGCTCTTACTTTCCACATCTTTTCTAGCTCCTCCTTCAGCCCTTGGTATTTCTCAAGCTTCTCGTGTTCTTTCTTCTTGATGTTGCTGTCGCTTGGGATTTCCACATCTATCACTACTGCCTTCTTCTGTGTGTACCTAATAAAGTGGCCGGTGTATATATATATAAATTATATATATATATATATATATATATATATATATATATATATATATATATATATATATATATATATATATATATATATATATATATATATATATATATATATATATATATATATATATATATATATATATATACATATATATATATATATATATATATAATTTGCCTAAGAAGTGAATCCTAAAAAATTTGCAAAAATGCATTTACTTTAAATTGAAATAAATAAATACATAGAAATAACAGTCCTACTACCTTTGGCGTAAATTTATATTGACATTTTTTTTAAAAGATAAGTGGAAAACCAATCTCAGAAGGGGCCACCGCCTCCCCTGTCTTCCCCTTGGTGGCGCCACTGCCTGTTTACGGTTATTTCTCATTTTCTAACGCTTTCCAAATCATAACGTTGATTCTCATCCACTGATGAAGTCTAAATGTATGCCTACAATAACATTTCAATTAGAAATATAAAAAGCACTCATAAAGTCACAGTGATCATATGCTCCAATGTGTGATGCTGCATTTTCTTCCCACTTTGTTTTCATTTTTGCCTCAATGATGTAAAAAAGATCAATCAAGTCCAGCTCAACCGGGACAGGTTTAATAACAGCAGCAATTGCAGCCAAATGTTAATTAACAGTTGTATCAGCACCCTATAAAACCATGACCCCAATAAATCCCATTTTAGAGACCAATCAATTCTCCTCCTGGACTAAAGGGCCTATTGATCCCTCTCCTAAACGCTTTCTCTTTTTGTTTCCAGTTAAAAGAGCATTTCGATTGCACTTTTTATTGGAGGAAAGACTCCGCCGAGAGGAAAGCGATGGCTTGTAAATTAAACGGTGACATTTTAATTACAGGACATTGATAAAGGGATCCAGGTAATGGCTGTGTACAGGGTGGACACTCATTGTCCCGCCTGATGCGCTAATCAAGGCGGACTGCTCTGAAAAAAACAACAAAAAAAGGTCACGGACCGATTTAAGTTAGGGAATATGAGGGTCCAGGACGGCTCTAAATGAAGACGCATCTCCTGGCAGAGCGCGGTCAATATGCCCCCCCACCAGACCGACTTATTATCACCATAGGTCACAGGGAGCGAAGCCATAGATCATCTGATGCTAGAATTTACATGTCACACAAAGCGATAGAGGCAGCTAGAGTGGGTTAAATCAACACATGCTCACTGTGGAGGACTTGGGATGCAGGTTTATGGCCTGATGGTCCCTTTACATCAAAACAATATTATTATTATTAAATATTTCAAACTAACATATTCCTTTTCCCTTAGACTGATATTCCCGTTTTCTTTAACTGAGGGTTTTTAGGATGTTTCTGCATTTTTATGCAAGATGAATGAAGAAAAAAAAACTAACTCATAAGATTTCATACATCCATCCATCCATCCATCATTCCATCCATCCATCCATCCATCCATCATTCCATCCATCCATCCATCATCCATCCATCCATCATTCCATCATTCCATCCATCCATCCATCCATCATCCATCCATCCATCCATCCATCCATCCATCCATCATTCCATCCATCCATCCATCCATCATTCCATCCATCCATCCATCCATCCATCCATCCATCATTCCATCCACCCATCCATCCATCATTCCATCCATCCATCCATCCATCCATCCATCCATCCATCCATCCATCCATCATCCATCCATCCATCCATCCATCCATCCATCCATCCATCCTCCCTCCCTCCCTTACTCCATCCATCCATCCATCCTCCCTCCATCCATCCATCATCCATCCATCCTCCCTCTCTCTCCTTCCTTCCTTCCTTCCTTCCATCCATCCATCCATCCATCCATCCATCCATCCATCCATCCATCCATCCATCCATCCATCCATCCTCCCTCTCTCCTTCCTTCCTTCCTTCCTTCCTTCCTTCCTTCCTTCCTTCCTTCCTTCCTTCCTTCCTTCCTTCCTTCCTTCCTTCCTTCCTTCCTTCCTTCCTTCCTTCCTTCCTTCCTTCCTTCCTTCCTTCCTTCCATCCATCCATCCATCCATCCATCCATCCATCCTCCCTCTCTCCTTCCTTCCTTCCTTCCTTCCTTCCTTCCTTCCTTCCTTCCTTCCTTCCTTCCTTCCTTCCTTCCTTCCTTCCATCCATCCTCCCTCCATCCATCCATCCATCCATCCATCCTCCCTCCATCCATCCATCCATCCATCCATCCATCCTCCCTCTCTCTCTTTCCTTCCTTCCTTCCTTCCTTCCTTCCTTCCTTCCTTCCTTCCTTCCTTCCTTCCTTCCTTCCATCCATCCATCAATCCATCCATCCATCCATCCTCCCTCTCTCTCCTTCCTTCCTTCCTTCCTTCCTTCCTTCCTTCCTTCCTTCCATCCATCCATCCATCCATCCATCCATCCATCCATCCATCCTCCCTCTCTCTCCTTCCTTCCTTCCTTCCTTCCATCCATCCATCCATCCATCCATCCATCCATCCATCCATCCTCCCTCTCTCTCCTTCCTTCCTTCCTTCCTTCCATCCATCCATCCATCCATCCATCCATCCATCCATCCATCCATCCATCCATCCATC